>NC_133328.1:403048553-403316053 GCF_042186555.1 Aquarana catesbeiana | reverse complement strand
TGTCTGAGAAACTTGTAGTGACACAGTAATTAAAGCATATTGTGGGGGTACAAGCCCTGTGGCATGTGTTGTATATACAGCAAGTTGTTACAGATTCTAGTTAAACATGCCCCTTGACGTCCGTCCTACTGTCAGCACAGTATGGTCACACCAACATTTGCCATGGCATACATAGACATCATTTGTTCTCCTTGAGGTACCCAGAAGTGCTCCAGGTCACAATCCTCAGGAATCCATTTTTAATTTTATCAAAAGTTGGATTTTCAGTTTGCCAGCATTTTTCTGCACAGCTTTCGCATTAAATTTACCCATAATAAAGTATACCAAGCACAAATGCAATTGCATGACATTACTGAAACAAAAATACGTGCATGTATCATAAAAACATATGTGCAACAAAAAGCACAAATTGATAATCAGATCATTTTCCCAATAGAAATTACGATAGCAAATAGTCAATGGCGATATCAGTTTTGCCTGTGCAATCCAATCCAGCTACAAATAAAAGGGCAACAGCTGGAGATACAAAGGATCATCATAAAAGTGGAAAAAAGTTAGTGGCGGAACATGTTGTTTACATTCTCCTAAACCTGTTTTATCTGCTTCATTGGAACCATTGCAAAACACGGGAAGTGCTGTATTCACATGTTTCTACTATAAACACAAAACAATCAGAACTATGCAAGTATCGCTTTCATGAGCAGCACACAAACTTTATATGTTTAACCCAACCAACAAGTTAACCTTTTCATACTGTTCACTGGCTGTCTAATCCTGTCACAGCTGGCAATGGCTGGACCTACTTTAATTAGGTGTCATTGATACTGCACACCACCTTTTTTTTTTTCCAATTCATTGATATTTTTTTCATTGGGGCTGAGCTTTTCTGAGCTGTATAAAGTACAATTAGGACAGGCCTAAAATGTTATTCAGTTTGGATGTACGGAAAAAGGGTTTGAACTTCAGGCTGCTACTGTGAGCCGAACAGACAGAAGAGTACTTACCTAAGGCTGGCCATGGATAAGTCAGATTTTTTTTTTGTTCAACGAAAAAAAAAAATGATTTGATCCCCCCCATTCACACACTTAATGTGGATGGGGGAATCCTCTTTGCTTTGTATTCTGACAGTGGGGAGACGTCCCCCCACCATCAGAATACACGGACCAGTGCTGCAGGCTGTTGCCAGTGTGCTGTTGTTGGTTCAGTTGATTGACCTATTCAACCGGGCAAAATTTGATCCTTGTATGACTGGCTTTAACCACTTGATGCCGGTCATATGCATATATTCGGCAGCTCAGCGGATGGACATTAATGACGAGCAGTCGCATATATACTGTGCATACATATTACACATATATTCATACATACACACACATATATGTGGTCCTGTTAAAACAACTTAACCATGCTAAGAGTGCGCTCCCTGCCCAGTAGCCAGCAGGGATCAGTAAGTTCCCAGTGCATACTTGTGATCAGGAGCTTTACAATCATGCGATTAGCTGTCACAGCAGTCACATGACCCGAACGCCCGTCACTGGGCTTTCAGAACTCTTAAAGGGCTGGGAGGTGGTCTGCGCAAAGGGGTTAAATTCCAAGTGAACCTTTCAGTCTATCAGACCAGATCAACAATGATCAGTATAATCTATTGTGCCTTGGCCCAGACAACTAAATCTTGTTTCACCACACACGAATAGAAAAAATTCAATCTATGGTGAGCTTACTTTTCAAGGGCTACCAACCTTTGGAATCAGCTGTGGTCATGTGCACGTTTTTATGCACACTATACATCAATCTTGGGAGTGTGCAATAGAAGGTGGCTACATACAGTGAGATTATGGGGAACAAACATAGCCACCCTGTAACAAATTCGAATCACAGCAGCAAAAATAAATATATAATTTTTTTTTTTTGAGCAGGCTAAGAGCAAAAGTTTAAGGGGGACTTTGGCCAATTTTTTTTTCCCATTAACTGAGGCTGTGCTCGCACTGCACGGGTTAACTGCTGGTTTTGGTCTAGGAGATCGGAAAGTGGAGATATACTTACCTAATCCGCCGATCCTCAGCACAAGAGCCGTCCCTGCGGTTCCTACCCCCACACCCCCACCCCCCCACGCGCTCTTGCGCTGTTGTGCAGTGGACTGCTGTGTAGAGGACTGTTCCTAATGTCATCACGCCCATAGACCTGCTGTGGGTGCGAAGACGTCAGGTACAGTCCGCTGGATCCGGGGGGAACATCGTTTGCCGCTGGAGCAGAGAATTGGGCTAGGGGAATACATACTTGAATACAATTTGTTAAGTGTCACTTTAAATCTAAATTTGAGGCAGATAAAGACACATTAATGCAGCGGTTTACACAATACAGAATCAAAAAATGTGTTTTTAATGCAAGCATATATAGCAAAAGGTATAATCTGAGGATGATCTGGTTAAGCAGAGACATCACCATCAATAGAATAAAAATGTCACTTTTAATAAAAAAGTAATTTAAAAACATTTCAACCTGCTAAAACATTACTATACTGAGGCCTCAGCTAAGTGGTTAATTGCAAAAAGGAAAAATAGACAAAAATTGTTTGAATTGTGTAGGCCTCGTTCACACCATACATGCATAAAAATGTGCAGATTTCACATGCAGAGACATGAGTTTACATCAGTTTTCACAAGTGTTTTAGAGGGCTTTTATGCAAGTTGACATGCACTTTTTTTAATTTATTTTTTTATGCACAGATATCACACTGTGTCATCACTTCCTCTTCTGCCCTGTTCACACCACAAGGATGATGTCATGTCAGGTTTTTTTTTCCACGTACAAATCTGCATACAAGTTGCAGATGCATGCGCAGAAAAAAACCTGCATGCGATACCAGTGTTGTGGTTTGAATAAGGCACATAGAGGACAACTGTTTATTTTTTTTTGTGGCCTGGCAGAACATGTGCAGAAAAAAAAAAAAAAATCATGTCTTGCACATGGTGTGAACGAGGCCTTAATATAAATCTACACAAATATTCAGCCTGATAATATTCAGATACATCCAAAGGCTAGTGTATAGCTGACTACATACTGCCAAACTGTACAAAACGTACAGAGATGTGCTTCATATTATTAGGACAAAAGGTCCATGTGATCAGTATATTCATGTGTGGACTCTCTGCTGAGTAGGTAAATGGAGGGCTCACTGTAAACATAAAAAGTAATCAATCACCGCCTCACCCTGGAATCTGCATACACATAAATTTGACCCAAAAGGGAGATCATGTAAAGTGTGCTCAACTCCCACCTTTGCCAGTTGTGACTGGAACATATACCAACAACCTGGAGTCTCTCTCTACTCCTGTTCTGGTGGCAAGAAAGTGGTTTATAACTTTGCCTTACTTTCTGTCCTGGAAGGGCCAGACCAAATAAACCTCAGATGCTCTAAAAACCTTACCCATACTACCCAGCATTAGAATAAAACTTTGACTGCAGTTCCACTCGAGGTAAAAAGGTAGGGCTGAAGTCACAATGACCAGTCTGGGTTCCAACAGAAGCAGTGGAAGAAACAGCATGCGATTCAGACAGGAACTGCACTGCATTCGTATTCAAATCAACTGTGATTCCTGGCAGTGCGATGTGAGCCTATTCATTTTGTATGGGCTCAAATCGCAGTGCAAAATGTATCGGTTTTAGGCATTGGAGCAGTTGCACAAATACTCATGCAAATGCTTAGTAACAGCAAAGACAGCATTATCGGTGCAAGTTTAGAAAATGGCTAGGCATTTTTTTATTTTTTTTTTGTAGCTGTAGAATGTTCCCTTACCGCAAAGAAACAGACTTTGGAAATTGCGTAAAGAAGGGAGTGGGAATTTTCGCATTTGAGATTTTGGATTGGCGGTATGATGCTGTCACAACTGATTTACAACATGCTATCTGGGAAATAATTTTTAAGTTGTCTATACATTAAAACAAGCCTTAACAATACTAATATATATTTTATATATATATATATATATATATATATATATATATATATATACATATACACATATATACATATACACATATACACACACACATATACACACACATATATACATACATACACACAAACACACACAGAGACACACACACATATACATACAGACACACACATACCTATATGGGAACTTGATCATGAAAAAAATAGGAGCAAAAAAAAAAAAAAATTCTCATATTAGTAATATTTAATGAATCTTCTTCAAAACAACAAAAGCCAGTAAAATATTTTGTTCTTTAGAAATTCAAGGTAGCTGAAGATGGGTATTAGAAAGGCTTTTACCCTTCAAATACATGAATGCTAATGAGAATAATACCTCATGGAATCTCTAAGTGAAAAGAATAAATACATTTTCCTCTCACATCCTTCATATTCTTCAATTAAATGAACTTTACCTTGAACCATCATTTTAATTGCATCAGCAGTCGGCTTCTGGAAATACACCGCCATCTAAAAATTAATTTACATGGCATGTATCTGAATAGAAATGCAATTAGGCGGAATTTTCTTTCTTTTTTTGTTTTTTCTACAGAAACTTTACCAAACAGGCAACATATCAAAAGTAAACAGATGAGGATTTTAACTTAAGGCGAAATGCACAAAGAATTTCTGCTACTCAAGAATGAGAAATACATAGAGAAAAGGGTAGCAGGACAGATCTCAGTCATATGTGGTGAGGCCAACAGGCTGCTATTCAGCAGTGGAGAAAAAAAACGTAGATCAAATATTTTATCATTACAGAAGCAAATTAAATCGTGATCAGACTGAATAATCAGTCATTTTGTTGGCAATTCTGCTTAGCACACGAACCTGCTCAATAGGGTATTCTAGAGATGTTATCACTAGTGCATGCTTTACAGAATTATTGAACTGAAAGGCTGTGGCACGGATGCACTGTCTTCCAAGGGATGTCTGGCATTTGAACTTGAGGTGAGAAGAGAAATAGCATTTGTGAATTAATTTGCTGATTTAATTATAGGCTTGTAGCTTTAATAATTATTCCCAAAACGGCAGCTAGATTCAACATATTGAGGATTTAAAAGATAAGCACGTAAAAAGAAAAAAAAAAAAGAACATTTTGTAGAATCAGAACTGAACCAGACATCTGACTCTGGGGCAAAACAAAGAGTAACAGGATCATGGTTCAGGTAAAGCTTGACATAAATGGTACTGAAATAAAATAAACATCCCCAGCCTAGCAAATGTAGCCACACGTTAAAAAATGAAATAAAAAAAAAAAAATAAAATAAAAATGTATACATACACCATTACCAAAAGTATTGGGGCACCTGCCTTTACACCCCCCACCCATCAAATGATTTAGACCAGTTTTCAAAACAAGGTCCATAAAGAGTCCTGACCTCAACCTGATAGAACACCTTTGGGATGAATTAGAGTGGAGACTAGGGTCCAGGCCTTTTCATCCATCAATGCCTGACCTCACAAATGTGCTTTTGGGAGAATGGTCAAAGATTCCCATAGACACACTCCTAAACCTTGTGGACAGCCTTCCTAGAACAGTTGAAGCTGTTATAGCTGCAAAGGGTGGGCCAACTCAAAATTTACGCCTACAGACCAAGACTGAGATGCCATTAAAGTTCATGTGCGTGTAAATTTTGACAATATAGTGTATATTGATTTTTACAGAGAAACTGCTCTAAGCTTCTGAGGCCTATATTGCTCTGTGTGCCGAAAACCTTTTTCTCTATATAGTGTACACAGGGTTGTACTAGTAACAGAACACTAAAAAAAGTAAAGGTATAATAATATTATAAAATTTGTAAAACACACAATAGTAAAACCAAGTCTTGGATCTAGCCAATGAACAGGCATTTACAGCCCTACCTAATAAAACATCTTAGGGCTCACAGACTACTGAAACACTGGGTGCAGCAAAACTTTTTCTAGGCCATTTTAAATGTCAGCTCTGGTGGTTCTTCGTAAAACACAATTGCAAGAATAGCTTCAGACAGCAATGCAGTCTCAGTTCCTGCAATGCTTTTGAAGGGGCTGTAAACCCTGGTGGTTTCTCACCTCATTGCATTGAGGTGAAAAAACTCTTGTAGTGTACCAGCCCCCCCCAGAGCCCCCCTTTTACTTACCTGAGCCTGATTGTTCCTGTGTCAGGGATGAGCACACCCGCTCCAGCCGGTGTCCCGGGTCCTGATTGGATAGATAGCAGCGCACCCATTGGCTCCCGCTGCTGTTAATCAAATTCAATGACGCAGGAGCTGGGGGGCAGTGCTGAGTCCTGCTGTCTGTGTCAATGGACGCAGCAGCAAGCCTGCATGGGTAACCCGAGGGAAAGCGCTTCTCCAACAGGGGTACTCTGGAAGAGGAGGAGCCAGGAGCGCCGCTGAGGGACCCCAGAAGAGGAGGATCGGGGTCACCCTGTGCAAAACCAACTGCACAGAGGAGGCAAGTATGACATGTTTAATAAAAAAAAAAGAAAAAGAAAGAAAGAACGTTTACATATCCTTTAACCCCCTTGGGATGGGAGCCACATTGGAAATACATCACTTGTGGTACAAAGGGGTCAAAGCATTGGGCAGTCCGCCACGGGTGCCACACATTGGGAGGGGGGGGGGGGGGGGGGGGGGGGGGAAGACAGTCATGCCGCCCCGCAGGAGTATTCTAAAGATAAAGAAATAAATCACTGCCAGCCCCTTCACATAGATCCTTTGTAGACTGTGTGATTCTTTGTAGACTAGTAGTGTAGTGTCATATTAAACCAAAGCTGGCAAATACCGCATTCTCGCCCTTCTTCACGTCCACTCTCCTCATTCCGCTCCTCCTCCGAGTGTAGCTTTAGATTGAAGGAGGAGAGCAGTCACGTGAAACAGAGGAGAGTGATCATGTGACCAGCCAGAAAGAATGGAGCTAATGAGGTATTTACAGGCTTTGGTTTATAATGACAGTGACACAGTGTAGGAAGAATCTATGAGAAGTGACTGGCACTGATTATTTTTAAAACTTTAGAGTACTCTGGCAGTGCTGTCCCAGCAGACTGGGGGTCTCATGGGAGTGCAGGGGGGCTGTGCAATGGGCGGGGGTTCTGCATAGTGTAATTGTAGTGGTTTGTATAATGTAAAGGGGGGGGGTCTGTGTAATGTGCAGGGGGTCTTTGGAATGTAAATAGGGTCTATGGAAAGTTTTTTTTTTCCAGAAACTTCCCTCTTAAAATTAGGGTGGGTGTTATACACAAAAAAAGTACAGGACACTAAGAATATTGTACAGGGCACTAGACACTATTAATTTATTTTATGCAGATGTAACTTTATGATTCCTAAATTGCACAGTCATATACATGAGTTTTTGGTGTTATATGAAATTGGGCTGTATTAGGTAGATTGTTTTTGTATGGAGTGCTGCACATAATGGTATAGATTCACAACACTTATAGGTGTTTGAGAGATACAAATTTCTCAGCAGCTGTATCAAAGTGCATATAAACTATAATTGATTGATATTTCTCACTTTAAATTTTAATCTGTTTATTGAGTTTTTATATAAACAGAGAAGAATAGCAAAGTACAAAACCACCCAATAACATGATAAACCAAGTGTCAATAACAATCTCAGGGGAGTAGCAAGAATGTTATTCTTTATTTTAAAGACCCTGAAAACACCAACAATTAGCCAATAAGTAAAAACATTGTGGTTTTGTTAATAGCTAAACATAAAAAAGAAACATGGAACGTTACCAAAGTTTTGTAGGGAAGGCGATCCCAAGATCACATGCAATATATCTGATCCAAAAGATCCCAAAGTCTAGTGTACACTATCAATTTTTTTTTTTCATTCAACCCAGCAGGCCGAACGAAAAACCTGAAGCGCTCGGGAGGAGATCATGTACCAATAATCTGATGTTAGTGCAGCGATCTCCCCTCTGAACTATTGTGTTCGGACAGGGGGACATACCGGCCAAATGTCAGCCGGTTTCTATTGAACCGGCTGATACTGCCCGATATTCGGCCCGTGTGTACAGGGCTTTAGTCTTGTCAATTTTTTGGGGTCATTTTAAAGGGTACACTTGAGTTTATCATGATCTTTTTAAACATATTTTTTTTACATAGTCCAGTGACACCACAGCCTGCTTCCAACTCCACGCTATAGCAACTCTAGCAGCCAAGATTATGTAAGAAATCAACCGTTTAGCCTGCTTAGGTATGTCAACAATTTCTAGAAAAAAGCTGCTCTCAGAGTTCTGGGAACATCAGGTCTTGTTCCCATAGCTTCATGTAGGGAAGTTTACAGGTTAAATCCGTCAGTAATGTATAGATTGTATAAATAAGACTTTTGACTAGGTCTCTCCATCTGCAAGATATCTTTAACGATGTCAAGGGGCTATTTAACGAACAGAATTTAGTGCAAATGTAGGATGTAAGTTGGTTATAGGAAAATTTTTCGGTAAAAGGCATTTTCAGGGCGTCTTGAAAGTGGGCTAAGATATATGGTTTATCACCATCGAGGAAATCTTTCGTTAGAAAACCTTTGTTGGTCCACCACTGAAAATGATGTGGTCCTAGTTGCGGCGGAAATTCTGGATTATTGAGCACAGGGGCCAAAGGAGTGTGTGGAGAAAGAGGCATTCTAGCTCTCCGCCTATCCCAAACTGCATGCAAATACGACAAAGTAGGACACAGGATGGAAGGATGCAGTCTACTAGGGATCCAAGAGCATGAGAGAGCTTTGATGACAACCCATTGAGGGGTAGGTCCAATAGTAGTAGTGTGAGCAAGCTGAGAGATTTTTGGCATACCACAAGGCAGAAACAGATTGAGAAGTCCAAAGCCCCCATGAAATATGGGAGTATATGTCAGCCTGTTTATCCTGGGGCGTTTGTGATCCCCAGATAAACTGTCAGGTTTCACCCCACTGTTAGGTTTGCCATTTGCACATGCTAAAGAATTGAATGCACCGCCATGTGCAGAAAAACAACCCTGCTAGTTGATAAGAACAGGGCCATGTTATAGAAGTATATAGCATGATGGTTCAGAATATTAACCACCTCCGCTTGCACTATAGCCGAAAGACGGCTACATTGCGGACCTTATTTTCCGGGAGGGCGTCCACGTATGTCCTCATGAGAATGTGCGCTCTGTGATCAGCGAGTCAATGAAAGTAAGGGGCCGATCCCATCCTTTTACCATGTGATCAGCTGTCGGCCAATGACAGCTGATCACCTGATGTAAACAGAAGAACGTAATCGGCTTTTAATTTTTTCTGCACGCTGACAGCCTGAGGAGAAAAAAAAAATAGGCGATTAGCCACTTCTGTCGGAGGGAAATCGCTCCTGATCACACAGAGCAACTGCTACTATGTAGTGCCCACCAGTGCCACCTACAAGTGCATATAAGTGCCAACTTTCAGTGCCTCATCAGTGCTGCCTTATCAGCGCACATCAAGGAAGGAGAAAATTCTAAATTTTATAACAAACCATGAAACGGTTGGTTTGTTTTAAAAATTTTCTATATATATATATATATATATATATATATATATATATATATATATACATACACACACACACACACACACACACACACACATATATATATATATATATATATATATATATATATATATATATATATATATATATATATATATATATATATATATACACGCACACACACACACACACATACACAAATATATACTTTTTTTTTTTTTTTTGCAAAAACTAAACCCAGCAGTGATTAAATACCACCAAAAGAAAGCTCTATTTGTGTGAAAAAAATGCTAAAAATTGAATTTGGGTACAGTGTTGCATGACCACGCAATTGTCATTCAAAATGTGACAGCGCTGAAAATTGGCAAGTGGTTAAAAGGGAACCTGTCCTAATGAAAAAACTAGCTGCTAGGCTGATCCTTTTGGGTTCAGAACATTTCACAAGTCACTGACCTGAAGTCTGGAGTTTGATAGCTGTGGAAAAACAGCCTGAAGATTAGCATTTTCTGCACTGGCAGCTCAAATCTTTCTTTCTCATTTCACCCTGACCACACTCTCTTAGGCCCTCTTACACGTCATTAATCCATGTGTTCTTTGATCTTCCCTTCTACATACTACAATTCTTTCACTGTAAGTTTTCTTTATACTGCATTATGATTTCTGTTTCTAAGAGTTAAATGCTTGGGCCAAGGTTGCAGTATGGAAAGTTGTTTTTGCACATAATGAAATGGCTTCATGTTTTGATTTCAACTTTCACTACTTTTTATTCACACTGTGCCTACAGGCATTGGATACTCTAACATTAATAACAATAGGCTGGAAACAAATCCTCCTGTGCTGTAAGCTATTCTGGTAAGCAGCAGTTTGTTTAAAACCAGTTTTCTTGAAAACCCACAGCTGAGTCACTCTTGGGTTATCTTCTGGTGTGATCACAAGACTGTTCCTGACACACAAATAAACAATGAGCATGGCATGTTCTTGTAGGCTAATTAACAATTCTTATTATATATATATATTTTTTTTTTTTAAGACTGGGTAAAGATCTTTTTATACATATGCCTCTTGGTTTACAGCGCTACAACTCCTCAATCCTTATTGAACAGTGTTTGAAAAGCATTGCTGTTGCCTCCACGATAAGCCAGTAGTGGAGGGTTTCTCCTTGCAGATCTAAAAATTATTGTACAAGCTGCACTCGTAAAATAGGTTTTGGTGTGAAAGTTTCAGTAGTTATGGTGAGGAGAGAAGGTTAGGTTTAAGTGAGAAATACTGCAAAACCACACTATACAAGTTTTCTTGACATCAAAAAAGGAGGTGGGAAAGATTTCCAGCACACAGCCTGGGATTAAAAGCCTCAGCTCTGTTCCTTTGTGAAGGGGGTGTGTCACTTTCCTCCAATCAGCTCTCAGACATCAACTCACTGAGCTCTGCAGTGTGTAATTTCAGCTCTCCACCCCCTGCTTTCTGACAGCTCAGACAAGCTGTCAGAAAGCAGGGGGTGGAGAGCTTTTAATTCTGGACTTTGAATAACAGTACAGGAGAGACGGCTGCAGAGAAACAGGTACAAATTATGTAGGAGAATTTGTTTCATCTCTGTGTATCACCTGAGGCCAGTCACTTCACTGGCTATGTGTAAGGATTTTCAACCACTTTAATGTTTATAGGCAGTCTGAGGGGGTAAAAAATCCACAGGTGGGGAAGACAGTTATATAATTAAAAGAACATGTTCACTAATTAGGTAAAGTAACTTGAATAATGTACCTCTGTGGGGTGTGGCTTAGCGCACAGCGGATATGGCTGCACACTGAAGGAGCTCCAAGGCTGCAGCAGCTCTTAGCGGGGCTTCGTACCTTAAACAAACTTTAAAATAGGCAAAGTGACAGAGAACACTTCCCTGGGTCGCTCACATCATTCATCCACCTCCACAGCTGCCTGCAACATTTCAGACATCTTTCGAACCCAGGCATCTTCTTGGAGCTGCGTGTCTGGGACCAAGCCAAGATGGTGAAGGTACGGAGTGAGGAAGATTAGAGTGGGGGCTCTTTGTCTACCACAGAAGATCTGGTAAGAGGACTGAACTACTGACATACAACTCACCTATGCCACCATGATGGACATTGTGGCAGACAAATAAAACACTTTTTCAGCAGCTTTAACCAAAAGCAGACATTCTTGTTCTCAAAACAGCTTTCCTTGGCTGAACAAGCAGGCAAGCTAAGGAATGAAGAGATTAAGAGGTTTGA
This sequence comes from Aquarana catesbeiana, assembly GCF_042186555.1. Lineage (NCBI taxonomy): Eukaryota > Metazoa > Chordata > Amphibia > Anura > Ranidae > Aquarana > Aquarana catesbeiana. The sequence goes on along the minus strand of NC_133328.1, from coordinate 403,304,346 downwards.
GCAAGTCACCCAAACCCACTCCATGCATTTAATTAACACGAATATACAGGTGGAAGACATGGACAGTAGGGGCAGGAGCAACTTAAAGGTGCAAGGAACCCCTGAGACTATAACTGCTGAGAAAATACCCCCCCAAGGCCCTACAAAAAGTGTTTAATGAGCTTCTAGAAAGGCCCTCAGATACAGCTATTGAATCTGCGAGAGCCCTTCGAGGACCTGATACTGCGCCGCTTAGGGGTATCATTTTCCTTGAAAGAAGAAATACTGAATAATGTATTTCTAGCGTTAAGCTCTTATATACCTGCAAGGCTTTGATGTCCATAAAGCTTCACAAAAAAGGAGTTCACAAAAGCTCAGCGAAGCTGCCCCCCCCCCCCCTACAATCAGCACAAATAAAAGCTCAAGTGTGTTTCTTTAGTGCTATGTTTGTGCTGTTTTGTGCTGTTAAAATTTACATTTGTGCTGCTTTTATTTTGAAGATGTAAGCAATTGTTTTTTCCAGACTATGACATCACCTAGCCCCCCTACAACAGCCAAATGGCACGAAAACAGGCTGGTTGGTTAGTGCCGCGTTTGTGCTGGTTTTTGCCATTTACATTTCCGTTCTACCTTTTATTGTTTTTGCGTTATTAATGATTTAATAAAGGTCACACAGCCCCCCTACAACAGCCAAATTACAAAACTGGTCTCGTTGGTTAGTGCTACGTTTGTGCCGATTTGTGCTGCTAACATTTTTATTTGTGCTTTTAGGGTTTTTAAGTTATAACAGTTTTTTTTTTAAACCCGCCCCTCCCCCCCTCCCCCTACAACCAGCACAAATAAAAACTCAAGTGTGTTTCTTTAGTGCTACATTTGTGCTGCTTTTATTTTTACGATATCAGCAATTGTTTTTTCCTGACTATGACATCACCCAGCCCCCCTACAACAGCCAAATGACACAAAATCAAGCTGGTTGGTTAGTGCCGTATTTGTGGTGGCTTGTGCTGCTAACATTTTTACTTTGTGTGGTTATGCTTTTTTAGTTATAACAGCTTGTTTTTATTTGATAACACACCCACCCACTTTGTACCCCATGTTATTAAATCTTAAAAACAAATACACAATTTGTTAGTGCTACGTTTTTGCTTTTTTGTGTCATAAAAATTCAAATTTGTGCTGCTTTTATTTTTAAGATAATAGCAATTACCGTATTTATCGGCGTATAACACACACATTCATTTTAAGAGGGAAGTTTGCAGAAAAAAAAAAAAAAAAAAAAACTTACATTTTAAATAAGGTACTTTGAAGCAAAATAAGGGTCAGTGCCCATCTGCAGCCTCACAAGTGCCCTCAATGCAGCAGCCTCCTCACCATTGCCATCAATGCAGCAGCCTCCTCACCACTGCCATCGACGCAGCAGCCTCCTCACCATTGCCATCGACGCAGCAGCCTCCTCACCATTGCCATTGCCATCAGTGCAGCAGCCTCACCATTGCCATCAGTGCAGCAGCCTCACCATTGCCATCAGTGCAGCAGCCTCACCATTGCCATCAGTGCAGCAGCCTCACCATTGCCATCAGTGCAGCAGCCTCACCATTGCCATCAGTGCAGCAGCCTCACCATTGCCATCAGTGCAGCCTGATTGATGCCCATCTACAGCCTACAGGGTACAGGGAGGGGGCAGGAAGAGCACCGACAGATTATATACAGTGAGAATCTCCTATGATAGACAGAACAGTGGTCCAACGGCGGCCCAGGAGAAAGGACTTCCTATTACAGAGGCCGCCAAGTAAACAGGAGATTCTCATTGTATGTAATCTGACGGCACTCATCCCCCCTCCCTGTCCCCTCCGAGGTAGCTAAAATTTAAGTATTGGTGTATAACACACACACGCTATTTGCACCCGATTTTCAGAGTGAATAAGTGTGCGTTATACGCCAATAAATACAGTCGTTTTTTCCAGACGATGACATCACTCCGCCCTCCTGCCACATACCTGGTTAGTGAGCTCCGGCTCAGGGGCTACTGGTAGCAGCACAAACGTAGCACTAACCAACGAGACTGAGTGACCTTTGGTGACCTTTAATAAATCATTAATAACGCAAAAACAATAAAAGATAGAACGGAGAATTAAACAGCACCAACGCGGCACTAACCAGCCTGGTTTTGTGCCATCTGGCTGTTGTCGGGGGGATAGGTGATGTCCTAGGCTGAAAAAAAAACAACTGCTAATATCTTAAAAAAAAAACAAAAAAAAAAAAACACAGAACAAATGTAAATTTTTACGGCATAAAACAGCACAAATGTAGCACTAAAGAAACACGAGTTTTTATTTGTGCCGATTGTAGGGGGGGCCAGCTTCACTGAGCTGTTCACAAAATACAAAGGCTTCTGTGAATGGCTAGTAAAGGGGAGGAGAGGACCCAGTTGTCAGAATAGAGCGGCACAGCGGGAGAGATCTCAGCATGAACATTGCTTATGTTGATGCAGGGATCTGTAATGCCCAGTACACACGATGAGATTATCGGACGAATGATCATCTGTTTTTTTTTGCATGCTAATCTCAGATCGAATCTGATGTTTACTAAAGTCACAAAAATGTGCGTACGACAGAATAAAATTTGTAAGTGACGTCATGTGTTATGAATTTGTATTGCATTTTCGAACGACAGCTGTACTGATTAAACAAAAATTGTGCGATCTGGCATTGTACGAAAAAAAAAATTTGTGCATGTCCGATCAAATAATATTGGATGAACTTTTCTGATCAGCTCTCGAAAGCTCTGTACTATCAGATTATCGTACGATCACTTCGAAAGCGGTATTTGTCGTACGATTTTCTGCTCGTGTGAACAGGGCATAGGTGTTGAACAAAAAAAATATCTAAAAAAAAAAAAAAAAAAGTCTCAGCATGTATACCCTGCTTTTACAACTGGTCATGTTTTAAAGACTTTTAAATAAAACTTGAACAAAATTCAAAACATTCAGATTTAAATAGCTATAAACAGACATAAAGTAATCACAAATAACTGCTTTTTCTCAGCACTTGGTTTTAAAAACAAACATTAATTTGTATACAAAACAAAAAAGTTTAAGGCGTGACTCGGGACATAGCTACATGTAGGCACATGTGGCAACAACAAGATTATAAAGTTAACTGTGACCCAGATAAGGAATGCTTAGAAACTATTTGTTTAGATTGTACACAAGAAAAAAATGGTGTTATCTAGAGAACTTAACTGGACAATTTACCAAAGTGAACCTGCTCACCACTAAAGGGGCCATTAAAAGTAGCTAACTTTCATTCCATTCACTGCCCAATTCAGCCAAAAAAAGGGGGCAGGGGCATGACTGACAGGCATTCAGGAGGGGAATAAAGTGCTGCAACCACGGAACCAGCATTTTGTGGGGGGAGGGGATGCAACATGGGGGATGATTGCAAAGCATCATGGTTACTGTATGGTTATACCCCCGTACTTCCTTTGTAGCTTACCCTAAACTCTAACGGTACCTTTATTTAACCACTTGACAACTGGACACTTAAAGTGGTGTTCCAGCCGAAATTATACTTTTTAAATAAAAATACCCCTATAATACACAAGCTTAATGTATTCTAGTAAAGTTAGTCTGTAAACTAAGGTCTGTTTTGTTAGTTTATAGCAGTAGTTTGTTATTTTATAAACTTACGGCAGGCCGTGGCCATCTTAAGTGTGGGCATCTGAAGCCAGACTGTATTTTTTCCTGAATCTCATCCTTGCAGATCTCGCACATGCTCAGTGCAGCACAAGCAGTGTAATAGGTTTCAGGTCAGGTTTCCATAGCATTGGCAGTTTCAGAGGAAGTTCTGCCCCTTCCCAGAAGGCATTGCAAACAGGAAATGATGTGATGGGCCACGGCCAGGGAGGAGGAAGTGAAAAATGAATACAGCAGATATACAGTAGGTGCTGAGAAAAAAAATTAAAAATATCCAATTCGTTTACAGTGCACAGTTTAGTGAGGGATGCTGAAGAGTTGTAAAAGTGGGTGGAACTCCACTTTAAACCCCCCTCGTGACCAGACCAATTTTCAGCTTTCAGCGCTCTCACACTTTGAATGACAATTACTCAGTCATACAATACTGTACCCAAATGAATTTTTTGTCCTTTTTTCATACAAATAGAGCTTTATTTTGGTGGTATTTGATCACCTCTGGGTTTTTTATTTTTTGCACTATAAATGAAAAAAGACCGAAAATTTTGAAAAAAAAAACGCATTTTTCTTAGTTTCTGTCAAATTTTGCAAATTAGTAATTTTTCTTCATAAATTTTGGCCACAATTTATACTGCTACATATCTTTGATAAAAATAACCCAAATTAGTGAATATTATTTGGTCTTTGTGAAAGTTAGAGAGTCTACAAGCTGTGGTGCAAATCATAAAAAATTGATCACACCTGACGTACTGGTGGCCTATCTCATTTCTTGCGACCCTAACATGTCAGGAAAGTACAAATACCCACCAAATGACCCCTTTTTTGAAAGTAGACATTCCAAGGTATTTAGTTAGATGCATGGGAAGGTTTTTGATGTTGTCATTTTTTCCCACAATTCCTTGCAAAATGAAGATTTTTTTTATTTTTTTTCCCCCCACAAAATTGTCATTTTAATAGGTTATTTCTCTCACATGGCATGTATATACCACAAATGACACTCCAAAATACATTCTGCTACTCCTCCTGAGTATTACGATACCACATGTGTGTGACTTTTCACAGCCTGGCCACATACAGAGTCCCAACATGCAGGGAGCGCCGTCACGTGCTCTAGGAGCATAAATTACACATCTAATTTGTTGACTACCTATTACACTTTTGAAGGCCCTGGAGAACCAGGACAATGACATGTGACACTGATGACAAATGCCACTGATACGTGGCACTGACAGTGATGTGGCACTGATGACAGATGGCACTAATACATGGCACTGATGACAGATGGCACTAATACGTGGCACTGATGACAGATGGCACTAATACGTGGCACTGATGACACATGGCACTAATACGTGGCACGGATGACACATGGCACTAATACGTGGCACTGATGACACATGGCACTAATATGCGGCACTGATGACACGTGGCGCTGATGACAAATGGCACTAATACGTGACACTGATGACAGATGGCACTAATACGTGGCACTGATGACAGATGGCACTTATATGTGGAACTGATGACAGATGGCACTAATATGTGGAAATGATGACAGATGGCACTGATACATGGCACTTATGACAGATGGCACTATGTGGCACTGATGACAGATGGCACTTATACGTGGCACTGGGGACAGATGGCAGGGACATGACAGCAGGGGCAGATGGCAGGACAGATAACAGTGCTGACACTTTTTTTTCGTTTTTTTTTTTTTTTTCTGTTTACTTTCGGTTCACTCTCCCTCCTCACATGCTGTCTCTGTGTGAGGAGGGAGAGCCGGCGATGAGAGGTGATCTCATATGTTTACATACGAGATGCTCTCTCATTGGCAGAGCGATCGCACTGTAGACGGCCGCTGTCATTGGCCGTTTACGGCGATCTGTGACTGGCTGTGTCCGAGGGACATGGCCAGCACAAACTTCCCTGATGCACGCCCGCGGGAGCGCGCAACGTGGAAGTGAACAGGAGGACGTCCAGGGACGCCCTCCTGGCAATTGGAGTCCATGCTGTAGCCGTCTTTCGGCTATAGCGCGGACGCCTAGTGGTTAAAGCCTCATCCACGCTGTTTTGGATACGGTAGAGCACGAAAGGCTGTGGGTTTTTAACCACTTGCTTACTTGGCACATATACCCCCCTTTCTTCCCAGGCCAATTTTCAGCTCTCAGCTCTGTCACACTTTGAATGACAATTGCACGGTACCCATATGAAAATGTTATAATTTTTTTTTCACACAAATAGAGCTTTCTTTTGATGGTATTTAATCACCACTGGGTTTTTTTATTTTTTGCTAAAAAAAAAAAAACAAAACAAAAAAAAAAAAAAAAAACAAAACAAAAAAAAAAAAAAAAAAGAACATTTAAAAAAAAAAAAAAAGTTTTCCTAGTTTGTTATGAAATTTAGCAAACTTTAATTGTTCTCCTTCATTGATGAGCACTGATGAGGCTGCACTGATAAGGCAGCACTGATAGGTGGCATGGATGGGCACTGATGGGCACCAAAAGGCAGCACTAATGGGCACTGTGCGGGACCGATGTCCATTTTACAGAGGCCGGTAAAAGGACTCGGCAATCAATGAGCACTCTGCAGGGGGTGCGCAGAAGCGCGAGCACAGGACGATGTCCACGTATGCCCTCACTGCATTTTAAGGCCACGCTGTAGCCATCTTTCGGCTATAGCGCGGGCGTGAAGTGGTTAAAGGCAGGATGCATCCTACAGCTGGACCACTAGAAGTTTCACATTGTGAACGATCCCTCATCCAATAGCAAAATAACATAGCACTATGCATGAACGCATTAACATCAACAGCAGGCAGGCAAATATGCTAGAGAAAAATATTTTTTTGCATAATTCATTACTTTAGTGACATTAAACAATTTAATTTGCAGCAAATAATTCAAAAAAGGCTTATACAGTCATCCACTTAGAGTTATTAGAAAATTATACAGCTTTATTGATTACCTGTATAAAATAACCATAATCTAAGAGATACTTTTAGGATAAAACAGACAGGTTAACAATACATTCAGCTCACACACCAAACAAAAAGCCCCTAAAACATATATAAGCCTTTTTTAACCAGGGTGCCGTGACACCCTGGGGTGTCTTCTGGGTTCTTCAGGGGTGCCTTGGCAAAACGTCAAAAAATGCCCAATAATCACAAACAATCCAATGGGTGAACCAAGCTTGCCTGTCTATTACACAAAGCCACAAGTTTTTATTGTGCATCATTGCAAGCATGGGCATCATGCAGGCCAGCTGCTGGCATCCTAACCACCAACTATGTCAAAGGCTGATAAGGAGGATGTTGGGCGGCCAAGGATGTCCTTATTTGCCCCTCTTCATCATCACTTGATTCATTTTTAGCTGAGTGAGGGAGAGAAACTGAGGGAGCAGAGAAATGTTGGAATACTAGTCAGTACCATTGTGCAAAGGTATATTGCTATGTACGAATACATCTCTAATGTTGTATATCCTACACGTGTTGATGTTGCCGTGATCTATAAAACTGCTAGCTTAGTTTTTACATTTCAATATTGGGTACCTATATTTTGTACCTTTTTACTAATCGATATATAGCTGTCACATGACCCAAATCTTCCCCAGCCTTTCTGCAGGGAAACATAAGCAGGAGGAGCCTCTACTAGCCCTCTGCTGCTGGTCACATGTTAAATATTAATGTCACACATGTCGGTGTATACACCCACATGTTTGACTCTATAGTCACATTGGCTGCTTAGATGTGATAGAGAGGAAATGCTCAGCATAAAAACTTACTGAAAACTGAGCATGTGCAGAGTTGCCACCACAGCTGCAAAACCCCTAGCTGAATTAGGGACATGGACAGAAGATGGAGATAGAGCGCAGCAGGATCAACCAGGTTTTTTGCAGAATACAGAAAACGGATCTCTCACTGAGCTAGTATGAACAACATGTAATACAGCATTGATAGGTTTTCATGATGTGGGTTTAGTGACACTTTAATATATAGATAAATAGTATGAGATTGAGGTGTGGTAGGAAACCCTGTATCCAACACCTACTGGTAGGCCCTAATTGGCCCCTGTCTAAGTTGACCCTAGTATGTGTATGTATGAATGTGAGTTAGGGATCTTACATTAGCTCCTTGAGGGCAGGGACTGATGTGAATGCACAATATGTATGTAAAGCACTGCTGCGTAAATGGACAGCGCTATACAAGTACCTGTAAAAAAAAAAAAAAAAAAAAAATAAGATCTATAGCTACACACTAAGGATGAGCTCCGGCGTGTTCGCATGCTGCACGTGCCGAGCCCGCCAGGAACTCGGCACTGCACAGCGCTAATCACAAGCAGTGAGACATTGTCCTGATGTGCGGCTGCAGAGATTGGGAAATGTCTCACTGCCTGTAATTAGCGCAGCGCATTGCCGACTTCCCGTCGGGCTCGGCACGTGCAGTATGCGAACACGCCGGAGCTCATCCTTACTACACACTCAACCAACTACATGCATTCATTCACAGGAAGACAAGGCATGCCAAGAACCTAAATTTTAATTAAAACTATATGAAACTATACAGTACAAATAACTTTCATATAAAAAGGTTATATACTATATGCAAATCTTGTCTGTACATAGTATAAGTAGAGGTATTGTTAGAATTTAAAGATACTTAAATATTTACACATCCTCCACCCACAGGCTGAATAAGAGAAACCTAGGCATGTATGGCAAGCTTAAGGCTAGCCATATAGAGCTTGAAAGTCGGGATCTTTCCAGAGCCTGGATCAGCTAAGTGACGTCAGCCGACAGTGGGCTTTAGTGGGTTACAGAGAATGCAGTGCACTCCTGTGATCCATAGACGAAGTAGAGCCAAAATAGCTTTGGTTATACCTCTGCTTTAAAATGTTACGCCACATCTCTAAATACATATTTGCTACTGAACCCTATGCCTCAGTAGAAAAAAAGAACAGTGCTACTGGTAGACTAGTGCATTACCATTTGTGAGTATGCCTAGATCAATGCAAATACCAAATTTCTTGCAATTGTTATAAATATATGAATTTGGGGGGTGCACTGAGGAAAGGAGGTGGCATGAAGGCATGCAGTGGTATTCTCTATGAATAACCAGCCTTAGTAAACAGCCTTGCTATTTCTGACTCAAGCATTGTAACAATATTCCCTGGTCAGCATTGGACCCGGAGGGGGGCTATATATAACAAATTCACCATGCATATATTAGGTACTCGCACAGAGACAACAAATTATAATTGAATTTTTTGTAATATGACTATCTCCTGTGATTGTCCATCTAGTGGCCTTAATGTGGTATTTTCCTGAAACACCTCAAATTAAAAAATGGCCACTAGATAGAGCTGGTGATCAAAGGGGATAATCTTCTTACAAACAAAATGGTGATCACTTACTGTAGCTGTGTGAGTGCTTACGACAGCTGTACGGCAAATTCTTTATACCCTGACTCCTAAGTGCAACACTGCAATCAAGTCAATGTGAAAAAAATTTGTGTAAAGAACTTTAAAAGCATTACTAGTGAACTGTGACAACAGTGTAACTCATGTTAAGATTACTCTAAGTTTCCATATAAACAATCTGCATATTAAAAAGACTTTCATGGAAAAAAAAGCTACTGCATGTATAAAATTCAGGCAGAGATGTATACCTTCAACAGCTTCCAAAACCTTGCTGGTGGAAACAAATGCTTGACCATTCTGCCAGGCAAAGCTACTGTTGGACATTGACAGGGCTTTCTACTACCTACACACTACTACTATTGTTCTGTAACCATGATAGGCAGCTCCTCTGGCAAATAGGAATATGCAGGTAACAAGAAGGGGTGGGCAAGCTATGGCACCATCAGGAAGTGTCAGAGCAGGTCATGCCAGTATAGCTCAGCAAAGTGCGGGAGGCTGCTGAAGGTATGTGCAGGTACCTCTATTTACCTGCTCAGACTTTACACTTGCAGCAGGTTTTCCCCGTAAGAGTGCCCCTTTAACCACTTGCTTACTGGGCACTTAAACCCCCCTCCTGCCCAGACCAATTTTCAGCTTTCAGCGCTGTCGCACTTTGAATGACAAATGCGCAGTCATACAGCACTGTACCCAAATGAAATGTTTATCATTTTTTTCCCACAAATAGAGCTTTCTTTTGGTGGTATTTAATCACAGCTGGGATTTTTATTTTTTTGCTACACAAGCAAAAAAAGATGAAAAATTTTGGAAAAAAAAAATTAAAATCATGTTTAATATTTTGTTCTAAAATTTTGCAAACAGGTAATTTTTCTCCTTCAGTGATATGCGCTGATGAGGCGGCACTGGTGGGCACTGATAGGCACAGTTAAGGCGGTACTGATGGGCACAGATAAGATGGCCCTGATGGCCACTGATAAGATGGCACTGATGTGCAGCACTGTTCTGGCACGGATTGGTGGCACTGATAGGTAGCACTGTTGCCTATTGCTAGGTGGCACTGGCAGGGGGCACAGTTGGGCACTGGTGATCTGGCGGCAGATCTCCGTGATCAGGACTGATGTCCCTCTCACGGCCGCCGGTGATTGGCTTTTTCTTTTCTCCTCACGCTGTCAACGCCAGAAGAAAAAATAGCAGATTACCGGCTCTGTTGACGGCACATGATCAGCTCTCATTGGCTGACAGCTTATCACGTGGTAAGGGGTTGGGATCGACCCCTTACTCTGATCTGTGATCCAGCGAGTCTCATACTCGCTGATCACAGAGCGCACAGGCCGCTTGGGCACAGGACGACGTCAATAGACGTCGTCCCGGCAAAGCAGGTCCGCGCTGTAGCCGTCATTCGGCTATAGCGCAGATCTCAAGTGGTTAAGGTTAGCTTTAGATAATTAAACTGTGCATTCTCTCATTTATAAGTGATTAATTGCAGTAGCAAAGGTAACAAAGAGTCTATTTGCTTAATTACGAAAGCTAGATTACAGAGACAGTTTTAGAAGTTGCTGCATGCCAAGAACTGTGGCTCCAGATTTACTCGAGTCTGGAGCCACAAACAATATATATTTGCCCCACATGCGTCAGAACAAACACAAAGTAATAAGCATTTCAATTATAAATGTAAACAAAAGAAACAGGTCTTCAGAAACATGTGACACTATCTGGTAGTTGTAGAAGTTGTGTTTATTCTGTTAGCATAGTCTGAGTTTACAGCTGAACTGCAGGCAGGTTTAAACATACAATGTAATGCAGTCTTGCATTCCTTTAAAATAATTACATTTATTTTTATTTACAACTAGCATACAGGCCCCAATCTGTCCAAATATCAGCTTCCTGAAATCTCTCGCACAACAGTAATCAAACTGGCACTATAAGACCTAATCAGGTTCTGCTGCATGCCCATGTATTGACAGGGACTGGAGGAGAGAGTAGGCTGAGCAGAATTGAGCATATATCAGTTTTCTGCTGTTCTCTCATTGTCCAGTCTGCATCCTACCAGCAGGAGATAACACTGCTCTATTCCCTAAAAGCAATGATTCTCAACTCCTGTCCTCAGGACCCACTAACAGGCCAGGTTTGCAAGATAACTGAAATACATCACAGGTGATATCATTTGCTGCTCAGCGATTGCTACATTCTAGTCTTCATCTCCCCAAGGTAATATTTAAATCTGGCCTGTTAGTGGGTCCTGAGGACAGGAGTTGAGAACCATTGCCCTAAAGAGACACGGTCATCACTGCCCCATTATACCCACATCTGCTCCCCCTTGTGCTGAAATCAGCGGTATCAGTGACCTGGTGGTAAGCACTGACCTAACTCCCTTGGTCATGTGACAAGTAATTGATGGTTAAGCCTGAGGATTGTCACAGGGGAGCTTCATGTTCCTCTATACCCAGGAGCACTGGGTAGTGCTGCCTGCGACAGAGGAAGGAGCGGTGAGGGAGAACAGGCAAGATGAATATAGGGTGGGCGGAGGCCCTTGCAAACACACAGGTACTCTGCATGGGCAAGGCAACAGTGTCACACAATATTATAATACAGGATTTATATAGTGCAGGGCTTGACAAATCCCAGGTCACCATGGTGACAAAAACTGCATCCTGGCCGGGAAGAGGGGAAGGAGGAGAGCGGATAACATGTTATAGTTCATGTTTTGCATCCTCCTGTACAACACTACATTTTTATTATGGAGCACTTACTGTGCAACAGCACGGGGTAGCCCATTCACTTGCTGCTCTATGCCTGACTAATGCACCAAAGTACAGTGCCTTGATAAAGTAATCATACCCCTTGACATTTTCCACATTTTGTCAGGTTACAGCCAAAAACAAAATGTAGTTTGTTGGGATTTTATATCATAGACAAACACAAAGTGGCACATAATTGTGAAGGAAAATGATAAATGGTTTTCAAATTTTTTTTACAAATATGTGAAAAGTGTGGCGTGCATTTGTATTCAGCCCCCTCTATGCTGATTCTCAAATAAACTAAACTAAAATCTAGTGGAACCAATTCCATTCAGAAGTCACCTAATTAGTAAATAGAGGTGTATTTTAATCTCTGTATAAATACAGCTGTTTTGTGCGGCCCTCAGAGGATTGTTAGCGAATCTTAGGGCACTTTCACACTGCCAGCATGCGGGCATCGGTGGTAAGGAGCGGCGCTTTACCGTCGTTTTTTGCAGTGGTCTGAAAAAGGGTTAAAACCGCCCGCAAAGCGCCGCTACACCGGCGCTGCCCATTGATTTCAATGGGCAGGGACACTTTAGGAGCGGTGTATTCACCGCTCCTACAGTGCTGCAAAGAAGCAACTTGCAGGACTTTTTTTTGACATCCTGCCAGCACAGCGCCCCAGTGTGAAAGCACACTGGGATTGCAGCTGAGGCTTTTTTTCAGACGCTTTACGGGCACTATTTTTAGCGCTAAAGTGCCTGAAAAATGCCTCCAGTGTGAAAGGGGTCTTCATGAACAAACAGCATCATGAACCTGGGTTTACACTAGCGCGATGCAGGAACCAGCACGATTCCAGGGGCTGGTCCCACATGGCTCCTCTGCCGCAGGCAGTTCACACTGCCTTGTGCAAACCGCTGCGGGTGTCATTAACTTTAATGACACCCCCAGTTTAGTTCACAGATCGCACTGCGAACTGTAAACTCGCACAGGATTCCAATTCTAGTGCGGGGAAAAACAAGTCCCTGCACTATTTCCTGTGCGAATCCAATGCGAGTTCAGCCGTACAACTGTATGGTACAGGTGCGAATCACATGCGATCTCTGAGACTGCGCTAGTGTGAACCCAGGCTGAGAGCCAAGGAACACACCAGAGACGGGTCAGGGATAAAGTTGTGGAGAAGTTTAAAGCAGGGTTGGGTTATAAAAAAAAAAAATATATTTTATATAATATATATATATATATATATATATATATATATATATATATATATATATATATATATCCCAAGCTTTGAACATCTCACGGAGCACTGTTTAATCCATCATCCAAAAATGTAAAGAGTATGGCACAACTGCAAACCTACCAAGACATGGCCGTCCACCTAAACTGACAGGCCGGGCATTGAGAGCATTAATCAGAGATGCGGCCAAGAGGCCCATGGTAACTCTGGAGGAGTTGCAGAGATCTACAGTGGGAGAATCTGTCCACAGGACAACTATTAGTCATACACTCAACAAATCTGGCCTTTATGGAAGAGTGGCAAGAAGAAAGCCATTGTTGAAAGAAAGCCATAAGAAGTCCCGTTTGCAGTTTGCAAGAAGCCATGTGGGGGACACAGCAAACATGTGGAAGAAGGTGTTCTGGTTAGATGAGACCAAAATTGAACTTTTTGGCCTAAAAGCAAAACACTATGTGTGGTGGAAAACTAATACTGCATATCACCCTGAACACACCATCCCCACCGTGAAACATGGTGGTGGTAGCATCATGTTGTGGGGATACTTTTCTTCAGCAGGGACAGGGAAGCTGGTCAGAGTTGCTGGGAAGATGGATGGAGCCAAATACAGAGCAATCTTATTAGAAAACCTGTTAAAGTCTGCAAAAAACTTGACTGGGGCAGAGGTTCACCTTCCAGCAGGACAATGACCCTAAACAAACAGCCAGAGATTCAATGGTTCAGATCAAAGCATATTCATGGGTTAGAATGGCCAAGTCAAAGTCCAATTGAGAATCTGTGGCAAGACTTGAAAATTGCTGTTCACAGACGCTCTCCATCCAATCTGACAGAGCTTGAGCTATTTTACAAAGAAGAATGGGCAAACATTTCACTCTCTAGATGTGCAAAGCTGGTAGAGACATCCCCAAAAAGACTTGCAGCTGTAATTGCAGCAAAAAGGTGGTTCTACAAAAGTATTGACTCAGGAGGGCTAAGTACAAATGCATGCCACACTTTTCACATCTCATGTAAAAAAAAAAAAAATTGAAAACCATTCAGCATTTTTCTTCCACTTGACATTTATGTGCCACTTTGTGTTGGTCTATCACATAAAATCCCAATAAAATGCATTTACGTTTTTGCTTGTAACATGACAAAATGTGGAAAATGTCAAGGGGCGTGAAAACTTTATCAAGGCACTGTAGCTCATGTACCTTTTTTGGCATAGAGACAAGCGCATTTTGCGATTCACTTTTTTAGCATTATGTCACGCTGCAAATGCACGACTGCTATCAACATTTTGAGTGCCATTAAGAATTAACCTACTGCACGTGTAATGTACGTTTTTCGTGCATTTCTGGGAATGCACGCAAACCCTCGTTTCCGCTCACGTCCCCAGAACGCCAAAGCGTGCATGAGGCCTATCTGTAACAGAGGAGATGTCGCCGTCTTCCTGGCTGTACTGTCTAGTGGAGGTCCCAGACACCAAAATCTGAGAAGCAACAGAGTATGCTTCACTGGATGATGGTAATAGCCCAGTCCTTAAAAAGGTTTTTGACGAATATACCTAAAAAAAAAAAAAAAAAAAAAAAAAAGAAGGACTGTGGTAACTGCCAGTTTGAAAAAGGTTTCTGTACTTTAAGTGGCTTAAAGTGGAACTTCTCTCTCCCAATGAACATTATTTTTAATCCTCATGCTGCTAGCATTAGTAAATAGATAGGAATGTATATTATATTTACTTGTTTACATTTTTTTTTTTTTTTTTAACCTTTGTTTAGTCACTTTCTGGTCTCTTGCAAATGTTGTCGTACATCCCAGGAGTCTTTAGGAGGGAAGTAGAGGAAGAGGGGTTTTCTCAGCCAAGTACACTCTTCTGCATGCATGAGCTAAGGGCAAACGGATTCCAGGAAGTAAATGCTACATTAATTATTTGCACTTACTTAAGATGGCCACAGCCAGACATGCTAGGGGATTGCTTTTCAAAGTGCTTTCAACAAAATAAAGCATGGAGACATGGATGGATGGAGGAGTTTGCTTTGAATATTAAAAATTAATCAAATAGTGTTTTTGGTTTGTGGCGCTCAGATGCAGTGAAGATCTGCTTTAACAAAGATCAATATTCAACATTACATTTTGGCAAACTTTTCCATTATTTCAGAAGTGCTTTATGCAGGGGGGCTAAATATATGTCCTCACTTATAACCTTATAACTCACTTATGTAAGTTTTTCTATGTATGGAACATAATTCAGTTTTTCTGTGCACTTTAACAGCAGTTAAATATACCATATACTGCTAAACAGCAATAACGAATCTCACAGACCAGTTTTCAGTGAAACATTCGGACCTCACAAAAACAAAGGCAAAAGTAAACCTGTTTTTATAGGTTTTGGCAAGATGTGTATTGACAAAGCTCAGCCTGAAAATAACTGAAATCCCTAAAGGAAAACAGTTCATCCTTCCATAGATGGAATACACCCATCCTGGTTTCAATATAGCTTTGTCTAAGCTGAACTGAGATGCTTCCAAAAAGATCATTTTAGCTTACAGCTATACAAGATGAATGCTGGAGCAACTGGCATTGGTATTGAGGGAAGTTAATAGAGCATAACATTTGCCATACCGCTAAAATTCTATCATGAATATTTTATCAAAAACGGTTTGTGGCCGTCAAACACATTTTACAAAAGAGAAAAATAACTGTCATGGAGCACTTTTAATATAAAATAATCAATAAAAGTATTTAAAGTAAAGCTGTAGCGTGGACAATATAAACGTAGGCGTCAGGAAGACAGGAACCATAAGGTGCCACATCATAGCTGAATTCTAACAGCCTGCACCCTTATGATCACCAGTGTTCCTGGAAAGATCTGAACTCCAGGATGGATGAAGATCAGGCTACTGCTTGCAATGTAGTGATCAGGTGTTAGGCCCAAGAATTGGCGCTTATAAGGTATTGGGAATACCTCTTTCCAAGTATAAGTCAACACTCAAAGTGTTTATTTGCACATTAACTTTAGGATCATATATTTGATCTTGGCACTGGAAGGTTTCAGCACGGGGCTCCCAGCACCAAGAGCAAGTGGTGGAAAAAAACTGCGGGTACCCTAACACACAAAAAAGTATCTCCTACACCAAGGTAGCCTTTCCAATAACACTTCGGGCCAGTTCACACCACATGCAGTGCAGCTGTGTTTTTTCTGCATCAAAAACGCAGGGAAAGTAGGTTATACAATTTTACACCAGCGTGGTCAGTTCCAGAGTGTTCCAGAAATTTTTTTCCTGCACTATTGTCGTTTTTGCCCTGTCAAGACTGCCTCTAAACATTAACCACTTGCCGACCGCTGCGCACCGATATATGTCGGCACAATGGCAGCGGTGTGCAAATGGGCTTACCTGTACGTCCCCTTAATTGCCGGGGCTAGCGGGCGCACGCCTACCGCGTACAGTGTGACCGTGCCCGTGGGACCAGTGGACTCGATGTCCGCCAGTCTCCCGGCGATCGTGTCATGGAGCCGCAGAACAGGGAAGTGCCTATGTAAACAAGGCATTTCCCCGTTCTGCCTTGTGACATGACAGAGATCACTGCTCCCTGTCATCGGGAGCAGTGATCGCCATCATGTCAGTGGAAGCCCATCCCCCCTAGTTAGAATCACTCCCTAGGAGACACTTAACCCCTTCATCACCCCCTAGTGTTTAACCCCTTTCCTGCCAGTGTCATTTACACAATAATCAGTGCATTTTTATAGCACTGGTCGCTGTATAAAAAACAATGATCCCAAAATAGTGTCAAAAGTGTCTGATGTGTCCGCCCTAAATGTCGCAGTCACAATAAAAATTGCAAACTGCCGCCATTACTAATAAAAAAAAAATAATAGCAAAAATGCCATAAAACTATCCCCTATTTTGTAGACGCTATAACTTTTGCGCAAACCAATATACGCTTATTGGGGGTTTTTTTTACCAAAAATATGAATACATATCAGCCTAAATCTGCATAAACTGAGGGAAATTTTTTTATATATTTTTGGGGGATATTTATTATAGCAAAAATGTAAAAAATATTGCTTTTTAAAAAAAAAAAAAAAAAGTAAAAAAAAAAAAAAAAAAAAACTGTTGCTCTGTTTATAGCGCAATTTAAAAAAAAAAAAAAAAAAAAAGAAGAAGTGATCAAATACCACCAAAAGAAAGCTGTATTTGTGGGGAAAAAAAGGACGTGGTTTTTTTTTTTTTTTCGGGTGCAACGTCGCACAACCGCTCAATTGTCAGTTGAAGCGACGCAGTGCCGAATCGCAAAAAGGGAGTAAAATCTTCCGGGGCTGAAGCAGTTAAAGTGGTTGGAAACCCTTACATTACCCTAAGGCTTCATGTACACTGCTGCTGGTAAACGTACATTTAGGAGCAGTTGGGCGTTTTTTTCAGCTGCCCCTGAACTCTCTATTATATCAGTACATGTACACAGGGTCGTTTATAGTCATTTCAAGGCAGTTGAGTTTAGAAGCATTTTTTTGGCAAAAAAATGTGTTCAGGACGGATGTGCAGAGGCATTTGAAACACCAAATGCCTGTAACTGCGGTTACTCGCGTTTAGCCGCGTTTTGTTTATAGGCGTTTTTAATTTTTGACTATTTAAAAAAAAATGCTTCTAAAACACAAATGCAACTAAACGTTGCATCTAAACGCAGCAAAACCAACTTTTTTAAACATCGGTTACTATCTGTCAAGTTGGATCGTTTTACAACCAGGAGAGGTTTTAAAATGTCCTGTGTACATTAAGCCTTACACCCAGTGAATTGACCGGCTTCAGGCGATACACCAAGATGAAACAAATCCACCTACACAATGTGTACCTGTTTATCTGTGGTTTTCTCTTCAACTGTTTGAAGTGCAGAATTTATAAAACGTATCTGAGCCGTCAGAAAACGGGGCGGAGAGCTTAATTTACACTCTGCAGAGCTCAGTGAGGAGAGCGCTGACAGCTGATTAGAGGGAAAGGACACACTCCCCTTCACATAGCACACAGGAACAGAGCTGAGGCTGTCAATTAGCTGGAGGTCCCTCCCTGTCTCCATTTTTCCTTGGTGTCAGGAAAACTTGTCAGACTTGACTCATGCTGATAGAGGAACACAGCAGCAGACAGAAATTAGACTTTGTGCTCCGGATTGAGACAAGTATATAATAGAGAGTTATGCTGTGTTCATATTTCATGCCTGAGGTTTACAACCACTTTAAACCCCCCATACCTGAACACTTACAACCTAGCCCCTAAACCAAGCCCAAAACTACATGCCTATGCCCAAACTCTTTTGCCCCTAGGCTTAACAGTTACCCAATCCCTGAAATAAATTCTAACACTAATTATTCAATAATGTACCCATTTTGTCCAGCGCTGTAAAGATGTAGGCTGCTACAGCACAATGATGGTGTAGTATCCTATGGCACTGACCATCTGCAGCCTTAGCAACGCTGTATACCCAATACTGCATGTTTACAGTAAAGTGTGTCCAACTTTTTTTTTTTTTGGAACAAATGCGAAAGGGTAAGAACCATTGCCAGCTATTTTTTTGTTGTCTGTGGACCGGTTGGCTGTTGCAGAGCAGAGGCTAGTGTGAATAGACACTTACGGCCACTAGGTGATCCCACACTAGTAAATGCAACAAGCTGATATTTCATTTTTAAGGTGGCATGCAGCACATCAATGAGAGCCAAAATGGTCTTCTCTAAGCTTAGGAACTACGTAGGTCGCCTGCAACTCTTTATTGCTAACATCATCCAACAAGAGCCTCTGCAGCAGAAGGCTCAGAGGCTACTAAAGCTGCAGGTGGGTCAGAAAATGATTTTGTAGGTGAAGTTGGCAATGTACATTTTCTGCCTCTGCAATCAGTGTCAACAATCAACGTTGCAATTAGACCCACTAAATACTGCACAACTGCAGTGAAATTCTCCCGGGATAAGGCTGATGAGGCAGCCAAACCCAAAGGAACTAGGGAAGACTACAAAGAATTTAGGCACTCAAGCAGAGGGCAATGTTCCAGGACAGTCTTTTTTGAGCCCTACAGGCTGCCCCAATACAATGCAAGGTGAACTGCTACACATCTTGGAGGGACAACTTAACCAAGAATACCAGGTAAAACCTTGGGGAACTCATGAACCAGCTTGCTAATAGCAGGAGAGGTTAAACTGACCGGAGGTAAACAGCTCACTGTAGACAGCAGCAAGGACAAACCAATACAGAACTGCATTTCTGATGTGAACTGGAACATTGGCAATAAAGTGCTATAACTGGAACAGTGCCTTAGAGTCTGTACACTCCATCTAGTGAAGCAGCACTCAACACCTCAGAGGTTTAACCCTTTCCATGGAAACCAACAAGAGAAAAAAGGAATAATAAATGAAGCCCAACAGCTCTAATAAAAGTAGGAGCTCCTGATGCTCAGCTCACGCTACCTACTCAAAAAGGACCAGATATGGCCTCCAAAGCTATTGCTGTGAAGACACTAACCTCGATAGCATCATAAATAAACTAGCTAGTGTAGTGAAGTCTTAACTAAAAGAAAAATATTGAAAAAATAAAATAAAAATCGCTAGTAAAAATAGCCAAAGCAGCATTAAACCCAAAAGCAAACCTTATACCACAGCTTACCAATTCTTAGATGGGTCGCTTCTGCTGTGATTATTCACAGCAGAAGCCGATCTGCAGGTGCCAGACACTGGATGTCCGCCATCACTTGCCGATCGTCAGTAAAACACACAGAACAGAGATGTGCCTATGTAAACAAGGCAGATCTCCATTCTGACAGGGGGAAAGGGAGGGATTTTGTGTTCCTGCAAAGTGGGAAATAAAATCCATCACTTCCCTAGTAAAAGCACCTAACAGTACACAAAACCAACTGCTAAGCACACAACTAACCTTTTGGATTGCCCTAGATGTTTATCCCCTTCCCAGCCAGTGACATTAGTGCATATTTTTAGCAGTGATCACTGTATTAGTGTCACTGGTTCCTGCAAAGTGTCAGTTAGTGTCTGATTGGCCGCTGCAATAGTGCAAGCCCGCTATAAGTACTGATCGCCATTACTAGTGCAATAAATAAACAATCCATAAATATAAACCATATTTTGAGACGCTGTAATGCGTAAACCAATCAATATATGCTCATTAGGATTTTTTTTACCAAAAACATATAGCTGAATACATATTGGCCTACATTTATGAAGAAATTTTTTTAACATTTTTTTTTTTTTTTTATCGGATATGTTTCATAGCAGAAAGTAAAAATTATAATTTTTTTTTTTTAACCCAAAAGGAAAAAAAAAGGTTTGCTCTAATGGATTATAAAGTGTAATCTGGAATTTGGCTTGAATTTGTTAGTGTATTTGCTTATCCATTTAACACTATGCCTCCTACATTTTTGGTTTTGGGTTTAACACCGCTTTAAACTTTTCTCAGTACAGAAAAAGGTACTCCCTCCTCCTAGAATACTAGCAAAAAACTGAGGCATGTTGGAAGTGCAAGGGGTTATACCAAGCTGGTCAGTATTTTTCCAGATGTCAGTGTCCAAATTGCTCAAAACCAATGAAAGAGGAAAGCATTTTGTAAAGATACAAAAAAAAAATAAAAAAAAACTACAGAAAGGTTTAAGCTATTAATGGTTAATCAGAAGAACCAAAGCGTCCAGCCACACAAGTGTTACATACATACACGAATAACGACTTCTAAATTGCATTAAAGTGATAAAATGTACTTAGGTACGTTGTGCTCTCTCCAGCTTCTAAGCCAACTTTAACCACCTGCCAATTTGTGCTTTTATTTTAAAGAATACCACTTAAATTGTATTACTCAAAAAATAAGTATATATGTATTTCTTAACAGGTACAAAATAAACATGAGGATCACAAAGTAAAGTAAACACTTTTTAAAATTGACTGCATTCAAACTGTAAAGACCACTGAAGAATGTATTTGTTGGACAAAGCAGGTGATTCATAATGACACTCGAAATATGCCTGGAGCAATGATTCTTATGTAACATTATCTCTTTGTTCTCACTTTATTTTAAAGTTGTGTACACTCATAACAGATTTATTACTGGTAGACAATATTATGTTTTTGAAGACACAGGCACCATCACAAACAGAATGCTGACTGCAATACTGCTCCTGGGCAAGTACAAAATGACACCTAGTTGGAAAACGATCAGGTATACTAATACCTGAATCACAAGAACAGCCAACAGTTCAAATTAAAATTTAAGACACACGACTGAAAAGAACAAAAACAGTCAACTGCATAAAGAAAAATTAGGACATCATCAACTTTTAACTTGTAAGTTATCTGTCCTCTGCAAATGACAATGAAAATTGCTTTATTTACATGCTTCCTGCAAAAAATATGAACTGGTAAGTTAACTCAGAGCTGCATGTAAACCAAACATGGATTCACATACGGTTTTACCATATGCACATAATTAGCTCCAAAATAACTAATCGATTAATCGAGAACAAATCGATTATGAAATTAATCGATTAATCGGCCAGTAACAATGGGGTTAAAAAAAATAAAACGAGCCCCTTTATAGTACAAAAAGAGCAAATAATCTCTACTATAAATATTACTTCCACCGTAAAAAAAATGAACCCCTTATAGTAGCGATTGATTATTTGCTCTTTTTGTACTATAAAGGGCTAATTTCTTGTTTTTTTTAACCCCATTATGTTACTAAACATCTTAGGCCTGGTTCACACCAATGCGTTTTTTGGTGCTTTTTGCAGAAACGCACTACAGTTCATTTAACAAGGTTTGCTATGGGACACGTTCACATCTATGCTTTTTTCAGCTGCTGTGTATTTGGAAAGAGTCAAGGACTTTTTTCAACGCAAAACTGTGTTTTTTGGTTCAATATACTTCAATGGAGAAGCTTCAGAAAAGCATGTATTGCCCAACAAATTGGCCAAAAAAAAAAAAAAAAGCATTAAAAAAATGCAAAAACGCAAATCCCAGCAAAATCGCATTCGCAAAAATCAAAAACGCACAGCAAAATACACTGCAGAAACAGATAAAAAGAAAACTACATAGGTGTGTACCGAGCCTTATGCTGGCCACACAGATCAATTTTCAGATGAGAATATTAATACGAAAAATCTTTGTACATTCGCTGAATTAACCACTTCAGACCCGGAAGAATTTACCCCCTTCCTGACCAGAGCACTTTTTGTGATTCGGCACTGCGTCGCTTTAACTGACAATTGCGCGGTCGTGCAATGTCCTTTTTTTCCCCCACACAAATAGAGCTTTCTTTTGGTGGTATTTGAGCACCTCTGCGGTTTTTATTTTTTGCGCTATAAACAAAAATAGAGCGACAATTTTGAAAAAAAACGCATTATTTTTTACTTTTTGCTATAATAAATATCCCCCAAAAATATCTAAAAAAACAATTTTTTTCCTCAGTTTAGGTCGATACGTATTCTTCTACATATTTTTGGTTAAAAAAAAAATGGCAATAAGCGATTATTGATTGGTTTGCGTAAAAGTTATAGCGTTTACAAAATAGGGGAAGTTTTATGGCATTTTTATTAATAATTTTTTTTTTTTTTAAATGGCAGCGATTTTTATTGTGACTGCGACATTATGGCGGACACATTGGACATTTTTGACACATTTTTGGGACCATTGTCATTTATACAGCAATCAGTGCTATAAAAATGCACTGATTCCTGTGTAAATGACACTGGCAGTGACGGGGTTAAGCACTAGAGGGCGGGGAGGGGTTAAATCAGTGCTAGGGAGTGTTTTATAACTGTCAGGGGGATGGGCTGTGTGTGTGACGTCACTGATCTCTGCTTCGATGACAGGGAGCAGAGATCGAGTGACACTGTCACTAGGCAGAATGGGGAGATGCTGTTTACATCAGCATCTCCCCGTTCTTCCTCCCCGTGAGGCGATCCGCGGGACCCGCGACCCGACTCATGGAGCTTGGCGGCGGCGCGCGCACGCCCACTGGCCGCCTCTTAAAAGGGCAACGTACGGGTACATGATTTTGCCTGTACGAGCCCTTCTGCCGCAGTATTTCTGAAAGAAAACCACATACACTGTCTGAAAATTCCTTTGACCAAGAAGTTTTCTATTATTTCTAAATTTTCCCATCACCGTGGTTGAAAACTATTTGACCTCACCAACGATTATAAAATCGAACGAACGCTCTTAATTTTTTTTTTTTTTTTTTTTATATAAGGAAGATGTTGTTGTATGGCCAGCACATAATATATTACAGTTCTGTTCTGCAAAACAGTCTAATTTTTTTTTTTCTTTAAATAAAAAAAATTTGATCTGAGTCTGATGATATTTACCAGATTCACCATCTAACAGTATCTCCAGTATATATATATATATATATATATATAGATATATATATATATATATAGATAGATATATATATCTATCTATATATATATATATATATCTATATATATATATATATATCTTTCCTGTATACATATCTTCTCTACTGGTATATCTCCAGTATATCTATTCTGTCAGTTATTCTCAGAGTGGATTAGAGATTTTGCTCCGTAACCATATACAGTAGTTGGTTATTTATATTTACCAGTGCATATAGATATTTAAAAATAAATTGCCTTTTTTTAAAAAAACTTTACATATTAACTAAATTATACACCACACTTTTTTTTTAAGGTTATTAACCGATTAATCGAAACAATAAAATCGGCCAACTAATCGATTATGAAAATAATCATTAGTTGCAGCCCTACACACAATTACATCAAGAGTTAACCAAAAGCCAAAGCCTTCCTTAAAGTGTTACTAAACCCAGTAATATAAAAATAGTTCCCCCCAGTGCTCACAGCTTATAAATCATCTTTTTACATTAAAATACTGCCACTATATACCTTTTTTGGATGATCTGTATACCACAGTTACATGATAAACTGCAGTGTTTCTTCAGTGCTGAGAGTTCAGGAAGGAGGAGATTTTCACTTCAGCCTGTATACACGCCCACATGTGTGATGTCAATATCAAGTGACCTGGCTATCTCTGAGAACAAGCAACGGTTCTCTCCAGCATAAAAGACACAACTGAGCATGTGCAGATCGGCTACTATGCCTGTTTTAGCTGGCTTTCCCCAGATAGACAGTGCAGGAGGGAAGGATCTGTGCATACAGGATAAAAACAGCCTTTTTACCCAAAGCAGAGGATTAACCTCTTAAGTTCCACAGTGAGTATAACAAGCATGCTATTCTGCATATACAGACTGATTTTAATGTTGTGGGTTTAGTAACACTTTAAGGCTCCGTTTACATCTTGGCGTTCCGAATCAATGCGATTCTGCCTGCGATTCGAAATTGTGGCAAATTGCGGGACACGTGTGATCTCCGTCACTTCCAATGGCACCCGATTGTGGCGCTATTTTGCCATGATTCGTTCGGTGACAAACACGGTAAAAATGTGCAAATAGAATCGCGGGACACCTGTCGCCCAAAAGAAGTACAAGAACTTTGCTTTAACCGCGATTGACGCCCGACAAATCGCAGCAAAATCACGTCATGATCGGGGTGCCATTGGAAGCAATGGGGACCGCATGGGTGTCCCACGATTGGCCGCTGTTTCCAATCACGGCGGTTCTGCCCACGATTCGGAACACCAAGATGTGAACGGAGCCTAAAGAGAAGCTCCAAGCTCCTCCAGAAATAAATTAAAAGTCAGCAGCTACAAATATTGTAGCTGCTGACTTTTAATTTAAGAGCACTTACCTGTCTAGCAATTCAGCATTGTCCTCACCCGAGCCGATTCTTCATTCAGCTTCGGGTACAGGTGCCGGCATCTCTAGTAAGGGAAACAGGAAGTGAAACTTGGCAGCTTCACAGCGGTTTACTACTGCACATGCAGAAATCGCACCTTATGAATGGTCCCGTAGTCTACTGGGACCTGTGCTGTGTGCAAGGAGGGGGGCCAAACATCAGGCTCAGTTCGCCGCGGTGATCTGAGCCAGGAGTGGTAGTGGGTACCTGTCAAAACCAGGTACACATCCTCCCTTAAATCAGTGGCTAAGTGGTTAGCACTTCCACCTAGCAGCACTACGGTTGTCAATTTTAATCCCAGCCATGGCACTACCCGCAAGGAGTTTGCATGTTCTCACTGGGCCTGCATGGGATTCCTCTGGCAACTCCAGGTTCCTCCCACACTCCAAAGACATGCTAGTAAGTTAATTGGTTCCTGTAAATATTGGTCCTAGTATGTGAATGAGGGAACTTGGATTGTAAGCTCCTTGAGGGCAGGGACTGATGTGGATATGGAAATATATATATAGTGCTGTGTAAATTATAGACGTGTCAATGACAAAAATAAAATCCACCCACGTATTAGGCTCTCATAGTAAACTCGCCTCCATCCCACAATTCGTGGTGCTGGTCAGACTGCAGCCACACTATAAAAAAATGTCTTCATAATCATTAGAAACGTCCCTCATATTAACACTGCAGTAGTGGATTCCACCAGTAGAAATGATCAATTATTATTCACCAGTAAGAAATTATAGTTGCTAATTTAGGCAAAATCTGGAAGCTTTGTGAAAAGAGAATCCATTTATGTTAATACACAGATGTTCACTAACAGAAGTAAATAATGCGTACACGCACAATACTCAGATTTTGCTTTACAATAAAAATGGTTTGTGCATTAGTGATTTTTAGTGTACACGTATTATAAAAAATATGTAGAAACTAAAACAATATAGTATTAATTATTAATAGTAATTCACTCACTCCTGATTTTTGACTAGGTGGAACTTGATAGGAAACTGCTGAAAGTATAAAATAAGCAATTAAAAAAAAAAAAAAAAAAAAAAAAAGTTAGCTAGATAGATTTTACAGACAAAACACTGATCTGGTTTGAGAACCACAAGTTATGCAACTTTAGATGTTTGGTTTAGCTCTCCTGCAACATCAACTTTCCTGCCACCAAGACAAGTACTTGCAATCACTGAGACTAAAGCCTGGTACACACGGGCTGAATGTCAAAAGACATCGGCCGGTGTCTTGCCGAGAAAGTTCCCTCGGCGGATAATTTCCCCCCCTGTACTCCGCAGGCGCAGCGCCTGCGCAGTACGAACTACTGTCATCCGCCGGAGATAGCCGAAGCTCTAACTTTTCAATCAGCTGTACACGGCGCCTGCGCCCTAGGTCCAGGTTCCTTCCCCACCATCCAAGTGGACCTAGAGGGGGAATCAAAAAGAGCCGAGCAAAGCAAAGCCGTGCCCGAAGCGTGGCGAGCGAAGCGAGCCTGCGAGGGGCCCTCTTACAGGCGCCGTGTACAGCTGATTTTCATATATGTTGATTGGTTTCTCAAAAAACAACAAATACAGTAGTTCATGGGCCAAAATTGTTTTAGTCTTGCTGTGGGTATGCCTGCTCTCAGACCTGAAATTTTTCATCACAAAGCCACAAAGGAATATAGTAGAAGAAGCAAATTCTGAGTTTGTTTTCCTAAATTAAAATGCTTGGTTGTACTTCAGTTAAAAAAAAACAAAAAAAAAACAAAAAAACACATTGTCATTTTAGAGGAGTTCAGGGCTGACCAAATTTCGAACATTCTAGAATATAAAGAAAAAACACAGGGATAAAAAAAATAAAACCTGTACACACACATCATAACTTCAAGCAAAGATAGAGAACAGCATGTCGAATAAAAAAAGAGCCCTACAGATAATAGACAACAATGTATTGTTCTAAATGAGGTGTGGATTGTCACAGTATCTGTGGCTGTGGTGGAGGAGTGTCCCAGCATTCGCACTTGCAACCGGGCCCTGGTATTCCGCTGCTTTCAGGGGCCCCAGCGGGGTTGCTAGTCCCAGCGCTCTGAGCTGAGAGTGTCTCTCAAACAGCTCAGAGCTGACAGTTTTCTGCTCCCTCCCTCCTCCCTCACACAGGATAAGAGAGGAGTGAACTGATCTGCTCCTTCTCCCCCTCCCCTCTCCTGAATGTGCTCTGCGGGAAGTCAAGCGTGAAGCTAACAAGCTCACAATTCCCGTGGTACACAGGAGAGGGGAGGGGGGAGAAGGAGCAGATCAGCTCTCTCCTCTCTTATCCTGTGCGAGGGAGGGAGCAGAGAGAACTGTCAGCTCTGAGCTGCATGAGACATGCTCTCTGCTCTGAGCCCTGCTGAGGAGGCAGGCGGCATTCATGAGCAATGATTGGCTGCACTGATAGACAGTGCTGATAGGAGGCCCTGATGGGCACCAATAGGTAGAATAGGCTGCACCGATAGGTGGTACTGATGAGCAATGATTTGTGGCACAGATAGGTGGTACTGATGGGCATTGACGAGCACTGGTAGGCAGCATTGATGAGCACTGACAGGTGGCACTGATAGGCTGCATTGATGAGCATTGATAGGTGGCACTGATAGGCGCTATTGATGAGCACTGATAGGTGCCACTGATGAACGCTGATAGGCAGCATTGATAAGCTCTGATAAGCATCATTGATGAGCATTGAGCACTGATAGACGCCGACAGGTGGCACTGATAGGCATCATTAATGGGTACTAATAGGTGGCAGATAGACAGAATTGATGAGCACTGATAGGCGGCACTGAAATGCAGCACTGAAAGGTATTGAGCACTGATAGGCAGCATCGATGGGCACTGATAGGTGGCACTGAAATGCAGCACTGATAGGCAGCATTGATGGACACTGATAGGTGGCACCGTTTATCAGTGTAAACAATTTACTGACATTCTTGACAGTTAACGCCTCTCCTTACCTCACACAGACAGCGTGGGAAGAAAGGGCTGCCGATAACCAGCCTGTTTACATGTAATCAGCTGATCACACAGTAAAGGGCTGCTGTGATTGCACTGGATGCACGTCCCAGGGCGCATACGGGAGGCAGAGTTTTGGGATGTGTCCATGGACACCATTCCAAAATTGGAAGCCTGGGGTTCAGATGGAAGGAGGGGGCAGGGGAGCCCCATCATGGTTTCTTGCACCAGGGCCCTGAAGGTTCTAGTTATGCCCCTGATCTGTGCTAAAATCCCAGAGAATGAATACAGCAAGAACATTAACATTTGGGCCTTTAGAGGTTCATACAGTATCTCACAAAAGTAAGAACACCCCTCACAATTTTGTAAATATTTTATTATATCTTTTCATGTGACAACACTGAAGAAATGACACTTTGCTACAATGTAAAGTAGTGAGAGTACAGCTTGTATAATAGTGCAAATTTGCTGTCCCCTCAAAATAATTCAACACACAGCCATTAATGTCTAAACCGCTGGCAACAAGAGCCAAGAGCAATTAGCCATTTTCCCTCCACGGTGTCATGTGACTCGTTAGTGGTACAAGGTCTCAGGTGTGAATGGGAAGCAGGTGTGTTAAATTTGGCGTTATCGCTCTCACTCTCTCATACTGGTCACTAGAAGTTCAACATGGCACCTCATGGCAAAGATTCTAAGGATCTGGAAAAAAAAAAAAAAAGACTGTTGCGCTACATAAAGATGGCCTAGGCTATAAGAAGATCGCCAAGACCCTGGAACTGAGCTGCAGCAAGGGAGCCAAGACCATACAGCGGTTTAACCGGAGAAATTCCACTCAGAACAGGCCCCAACCATGGTTGACCAAAGAAGTTGAGTGCATGTGGTCAGCGTCACATCGAGAGGTTGTCTTTTGGAAATAGATGTAGTGCTGCCAGCATTGCTGCAAAAGTTGAAGGGGAGGGGGGTCAGCCTGTCAGTGCTCAGACCTTACGCCACACACTGCATTAAATTGGTCTGCATGGCTGTCGTCCCAGAAGGAAGCCTCTTCTAAAGATGAAGCACAAGAAAGCCCACAGTTTGCTGAAGACATGCAGACTAAGGACATGGATTATGGAACCATGTTCTGTGGTCTGAGGAGTCCAAAATATGGTCACTGGAAACTCATATTTTGTATAGATGCATTACACACACAGTGATATATTTCAGGCATCTCTTTCTTTTGATTTTGATGATTATGGCTTACAGCTAGTGAAAACCCAAAATTCGGTATCTCAGAAAATTTTAATGTACATAAGACCAATAAAAAAAAAAAAAAAAAAGGATTTTTGATACAGAAATATTTGCTTACTGAAAAGTATGTCCATATACAGTATAGTATGCACTCAATACTTGGTCGGGCCTCCTTTTGCATGAATTACTGCATCAATGCGGTGTGGCATGGAGACGATCAGCCTGTGGCACTGCTGAGGTGTTATGGAAGCCCAGGTTGCTTTGATAGTGGCTTTCAACTCATCTGCATTGTTGGGTCTGGGGTGTCCCATCTTCCTCTTGACAATAACCCACAGATTACCTATGGGGTCAAGGTCAGGCGAGTTTGCTGGCCAATCAAGCACAGCGATATTATGATCATTAAATCAGGTATTGGTACTTTTGGAAGCGTTGGCAGGTGCCAGCTCCTGCTGCAAAATGAAATCAGCATCTCCATAAAAACTGGTCAGCAGAGGGAAGCATGAAGTGCTCTAGAAGTGCTCTAAAAGAACCAAACTATACGATGTGTATAATTCTCTCTCAGGGCTGAGAATGGCTCTGCACTTAGATAGAATCCTGGAAATGCCTGATTAGGATCGTGAGGGCGGTTGAATAGAGGGGTTGAATCGAGATTGCAATTTTTTTTTTTTTTATTTAATCGTGCAGCCCTAGTCTGTTAAAGTTTTCTTCTTTTTTTTTTTTTAAGGTGTAATTAGTTAACTACGCTGAATATTTTTGCAGCGTTTAATTGTGCATGTTCAGACTCCCTGTTTGGCGTTTTATTTTTGTTGTATATACCTCATAAATATGAATGCACTGTTCTCCCTGTTAAAGACTCATTCGAAATGCTTTGGACATCTGTCACTCTCGCAAGTTGTGCAAGAGATTTGATTGAGGTGAAATATGAACTATTTCTATGTGGGGGATACCATACCCTTTTGGTCTGTTTTTTATATTTTAATAAAATATTATAAATATATATACACACACAGGTGCATCTCATAAAATTAGAAGATCATCAAAAAGTTAATTTATTTCAGTAATTCAGTTAAAAAAAGTAAAACTCATATTTTATATAAATGGTTAGCAGAGGGAAGCATAACGTGCTCTAGAATTTCCTGGTAGAGGGTTGCGCTGACTTTGGACTTGATAAAACAGAGTCGACCAACACCAGCAGATGACATGGCTCCCCAAATCATCACTGACTGTGGAAACTTCACACTTGAGCTCATGCAACTTGGATTCTGTGCCTCTCCACTCTTTCGCCAGAGTCTGAGACCTTGATTTCCAAATGAAATGCTAATTTTTTCATAGTCTGACGATTTGGAGAGCCATGTTGGTCCACTGTGTTCTATCAAGTCCAAAGTTATCGCAGCCCTCTTTTTTTTACTGTAAATAAGACAATCAACTGCACTCACAAAACATGGAGAAGTGAGATGGTTTGATTTTTGCTGGGATGGAACTTAAGAAAAATCCTGTCCATGACCAATAGTGATGCTCCAGATGACAAAGGTACTGCCGAACAGACTCAAAGCAGAAGTGTAAAAATTGCTCTGCTCCATAGAGGGTTAACAGGTGTGAGAGCAGTGATCTGTGTATTTTGACAGCAGGGGAGTCTCCCTGCTGTCAGAATACAATAGCGCAGTGGGCAGGACTCCCTCCCCATCCATCTTGAATGTGTGGACGGAGGAATCAGTTCAGTTTTCTCCATTCAGCCCGCAAGCTGAACCAAAAAAGAACTGAGGCATGTATGGCCAACTTAAAGTGATTGTAAACCCACAAAAAAAAAAATACATAAACCTGCAAGACAAAGGCATAATGAGCTAGTATGCATACTCACCTTAGAAGCCCCCGAACTGGGTCCCGGCACACTGCTCTGCCCGGCGACATGTCTCCCGGAGTTATTTCTGGGTATCGCGGGCTCCGGCTCTGTGATTGGCTGGAGCCGTGATGACGTCACTCCCATGCACGAACAAGCTGTTGCTTCAGTGCACATGTGCCGATGACGTCAGCACATGCTGATACAGGGGCTATTTCCTAAACCGCGCAGGTTTAGGAGATATCCACGGTAGCTACAGGCAAGCCTTTATTATAGGCTTACCTGTAGTGAAAAGTGGTTTGTAAGGGTTTACAACTACTTTAAGCTTCCTTGGTGAAATGAAGAGGTATGCAAAAGCGAGAATTCTCTCCTTTAAGAGTTTACCTTTGAAACAATTCTTCACTTTGCCCAAATAACATGGTCACTTTACTTTCCCCCCTCAGCATATACTCACTTTTCCTTAAAGTGATTGTAAAAGGTAGAAGGTTTTTTACCTTAATGCATTTTCTGCATTAAAGTAAAAAAACTTTCTGTGTACGGCTCCCTCCAGCCCCTCCTAAATACTTACCCGAGCCTGCTCTTGATACAACACTGTGCCCGAAAGCAGTGGCTCTTTACAGTCTTTATTGGCCACACAGGCAGAAGCAGGAGCCAGAGGCGTAACTAGAACCCTTAGGGCCCTGGTGCAAGAAACCATGAAGCCCTGTCCCCGTCCCAGGACCCTTGCCACTGAGCCAGGCCCTTTATTGTGGTCCCACAGCAGGACCATTTCACATGTTCTGCAGCAGGACCCCTTCCTGCATGGTTGCCTACCTTTCCAAAACAAGTCAGGCACACTTTTTTATTTTACGTGTTCAACCAGCCATTATAGGGGGAGAATGTATCTTAATTAAAGGTGGGACATATAAAATGTGCGTGGTTCTACAAGAACTACCTAATACAATACTCCTTTGCACATCTCTACATCCCCCAGAATGCCTCCGTACCCCTCAGCAGCCTCTATACCCCCTGCACATCTCTGTACCTCCAAAATAACCCCTGTACCCCCAGCACACTTTTGTACTCCTTTGTATATCGCTGCACTTCCTAGAATCCTCTCTCCCTCTGTCTCCATAAGCCCAGCAAGTCGTTGTAACCCCAGCACACATACACCTCCGCATTCCCCAGCATACCTATGCACTCTGCTGCACATTTCTGCACCCGCACACCTCTGAATCCACCCCACCCCCTATACATATATCTGCACCTCTGTATCCCCCCCAGCACACCATTGTACACAGCAAGTGTACTTGGCACCCTGCAGACCCCTAAGGCCGATTTCACACAGGGAAGACCCGTCAGCGCAGACCGCTGATTACTGCTGAGCAAACGGATATGTCCGTGTCCGCTCCGCTGATGCAGAGCGGACATGGACAGAGCCTGCTGCTCTCTATGGGGCTCTTGGATGGAAATGGCACGATTCAGTTACAAAGTTTTTTTCTTCCAAGAGGGCCCAACGTTAAGCTAGTTATGGGTGATCCATTCCCTATCTGTCTGGCGGATCGGATTGGATGACAGTCGTATGGAAATGGACAGGTGGTCCATAGAGGAGGATAAAAGGGAAAGAAAGAGTGGTACATCCTAAAATGTATCATAAGGGGTTTTTATTACTGTACGAGTGGAAGGGACTCGGAGGGCTAAATGTCCGCGTGTTACGGGCGCAGGTTACTTGTCCTGCTTTGGGTGCCGACAACCCACACTACGAAAATAATTTTACTGATAGGAGTCACCACAACTTGGGAACATTTATCAAGGGGTCATGGCACTAGTAAGGTTAGGAAACTCTGATCTAGGTAGCTCTAATATCCGAAAATAGTCCCAGGATTTTCAGGTGAACAATATAGCATCCACAATACTTCAGGGATACAGAATTGTTTGTAAAATCATAATAAGCCAAGTATGGCAAGAGACACAAATTAAGATAATGCATCAAGCATTTATACCAGATCAAGGGTATGACCTGCAGACAGGACTCAACCATAGTTGTCCAAAATGTAGAGCAAATAAGACCACATTAGCACACTATTTTTGGTACTGTCCCTTACTATTTTTGGAAGCAAGTACTAAGCTATACATCTAAGATCTGTGGTTACAGCATTCCGGAAGATCCAATGCTTGTTTTGTTTAGCTACTGGGAGACAGCACCAATAGGACAGTCAGAAAAATGTAATACAGAATGGGTCCACATTTGTCTAATAACAGCAAGAAGGTGCATACGTAGAGAATGGCTCAACCAATTGCCTCCAACTTTGGAAAAGCGTACAGAGAGATAAAGAAATGTATCAATTCAAATAGGTGATGGGGAGAGCAAATGTCAAAGAAAATGAATCAACGTTGAGCTCTATATATGGAGAATTCCTTGACAGTACAGGAAAAAGCTATGTTATCACCTAATTGGGTGTATACAATTTGTAAAACTAAAATATGAGGGGTGACCATATATTATTTTTTATTTTATTTATTTTTTCCCCCTTTTCTTTTTTTGTTTCCAATTTTTGTATGCTATATTTCACATCTAACAATAAACAAACCATAAAGGAACTTAGTTGTCAGAGTTGGTTTGGTGATGGGTAATAGAGAGAAGGAAT
Source organism: Aquarana catesbeiana (assembly GCF_042186555.1). Lineage (NCBI taxonomy): Eukaryota > Metazoa > Chordata > Amphibia > Anura > Ranidae > Aquarana > Aquarana catesbeiana. The sequence continues at coordinate 403,270,864 of NC_133328.1, read as the reverse complement.
TAAAAAAAGACCGGGGTAATTGATATTAAATATTGGACTCCCTTTTCTTTTAATGTGATTTATGTGTTTGCTTTTGTAAGGAAAATATTCTGAAAAAATGTGATAATAAAAATGTTTATATATACATACATATACACACACGCGCATATATACACCCCTCACATCTTTGTAAATATGTTATTATATCTTTTCATGTGACAGCACTGAAGAAATGACACTTTGCTATAATGTAAAGTAGTGAGTGTACAGCTTGTACAACAGTGTCAATTTGCTGTCCCCTCAAAATAACTCAACACTGCCATTAATGTCAAAACCACTGGCAACAAAAATGAGTACACCCCTAAGTGAAAATTGGGCCAAAAGTGTCAATATTTTGTGTGGCCACTATTATTTTCCAGCACTGCCTTAACCCTTTTGGGCATGAAGTTCACCAGAGCATCACAGGTTGCCACTGGAGTCCTCTTCCACTTCTCCATGACAACATCAAGTAGCTGGTGGATGTTAGAGACCTTGCGCTCCTCCACCTTCCGTTTGAGGATGCCCCACAGATCCTCAATAGGATTTAGGTCTAGGGACATGCTTGGCCAGTCCATCACCTTTAACCTCAGCTTCTTTAGCAAGGCAGTGGTTGTCTTGAAGGTGTGTTTGGGGTCGTAATCATGTTGGAATACTGCCCTGTGGCCCAGTCTCTGAAGGGAGGAGTCCATGCTGGCATTAATGGTCCCCTCAATGAACTGTAGCTCCCCAGTGCTGGCAGCACTCATGCAGACCTAGACCATGACACTCCTACCACCATGCTTGACTGTAGGCAAGGCACACTTGTCTTTGTACTCCTAACCTGTTTGCCGTTACACACGATTGACACCATCTGAACCAAATGAGTTTATCTTGGTCTCATCAGACCACAGGACATGGTTCCAGTAATCCATGTCCTTAGTCTGCTTATCTTCAGTAAACTGTTTGCGGGCTTTCCTGTGCACCATCTTTAGCAGTGGCTTCCTTCTGGGATGACAGCCATGCAGACCAATTTGAAGCAGTGTGCGGCGTATGGTCTGAGCACTGACAAGCTGACCCCCCCCATCCCTTAAACCTCTGCAGCAATGCTGGCAGCACTCATGTCTATTTCCCAAAGACAACCTCTGGATATGACGCTGAGCACATGCACTCAACTTCTTTGGTCAACCATGGCAAAGCCTGTTCCAAGTGGAACCTGTCCTGTTAAACTGCTCTATGGTCTTGGCCACCATGCTGCAGCTCAGTTTCAGGGTCTTGGCAAGCTTCTTATAGCCTAGGCCATCTTTATGTAGAGCAACAATTCTTTTTAATCAGATCCTCAGAGAGTTCTTTACCACGAGTTGCCATGTTGAACTTCCATTGACCGGTATGCGGTTGTGAGACCGATAACACAAAGTTTAACACACTTGCTCCCCATTCATACCCCAGTCCTTTTAACACTAACGAGTCACATGACACCGGGGAGGGAAAATGGCTAATTGGGCCCAATTTGGAAGTTTTTACTTGAGGGGTGTACTCACTTTTGTTGCCAGCGGTTTAGACATTAATGGCTGTGTGTTGAGTTATTTTGAGGGAACAGCAAATTTACACTGTTATACAAGCTGTACACTGTGCAGCCACTTCTTTGTTTACTTGGCTGTGTGTTTTGGGTCATTGTCATGCTGGAATACCCATCCACCAACCATTTTCACTGCCCTGGCTGAGGGAAGGAGGTTCTCACCCAAGATTTGATGGTGCATGGACCCACCCCATCGTCCCTTTGATGCGGTAAAGTTTCCCTGTCCCCTTAGCAGAAACACCCCCAAAGCATAATGTTTCCACCTCCATGTTTGATGGTGGGCATGGAGCTCTTGGGGTCATAGGCAGCATTCCTCCTCCAAACACGGTGTGTTGAGTTGATGCCAAAGAGCTCAATTTTGGTCTCATCTGACCATAACACTTTCACCCAGTGCTCCTCTGAATCATTCAGATGTTTATTAGAAAACTCAAAAGGGGCCAGTACATGTGCTTTCTTAAACAGGGGGACCTTGCAGGTGCTGCAGGATTTCACTCCTTCACAGCGTAGTGTATTACCAATTGTTTTCTTGGTGACTATGGTCCCAGCTACCTTGAGATCATCGACAAGATCCTCCCATGTAGTTCTGGGCCAATTCCTCACTGTCTCATGACCATTGAAACTCCACGAGGTGAGATCTTGCATTGAGCCCCAGACCAAGGGAGATTGACAGTTATTTTGTGTTTCTTCCATTTGCGAATAATCGCACCAACTGTTACCCTCTCACCAAGCTGCTTGGTGATGGTCTTGTAGCCCATTCAAGCCTTGTGTAGGTCTACAATCTTATCCCTGACATCCTTGGACAATTTTTTGTCTTGTCCACGGTGGAGAAATTGGTATTTGATCGATTGCTTCTGTGGACAGGTGTCTTTTATACAGGTAACAAGCTGAGATTAGGAGCACTCCCTTTGAGAGTGCTCTTAATCTCAGCTTGTTACCTGTATAGGAGACACTTGGGAGCCAGAAATCTTGCTGATTGATAGGGGAACAAATGCTTATTTCACTCATTAAAATGCATATGAATTTATAACTTTTTTTAAATGCTTTTTTCTGAATTTTGTTGTTCTGTCTCTCACTGTTAAAATAAACACTACCATTAAAATTATAGACTGATCATTTTTTTGTCAGTGGACAAAAGTACAAAATTAGCAGGGGATCGAATACTTTTTTCCCCCCACTGCATCTCCTATAAGTGCACCGTTCAGGAGATATTTACTTTAGCAGCATTGGTAATGCTACCAGCGCATGCGCACTGCGCTTTTAAATGGATGTTAGTGACGTCATCGTAGCTCGGCCAAACGGCAGCTGCCCACGAACCCAGAAGAAAGACCGGGAGAAGATGGAAGCCCTGTCAGCAGGCACAGTGCGCCGCTGTAGGGCTTTGATTTCAGGCAATTCTTTCATAATGTGCCAGCATGCGATGCATACTAGCACATTATGACATTCATTTGCAGGGAGAAGATTTTTTTTTTTTTTTTTTTTGCGGTTTAACTACTGCTTAAGAATGTGTGCGGCCAGAGCTTACTAACAGGCTTTTTTTTTTTTGCGGTTAACTACTGCTTTAAGAATGTGTGAGGCCAGAGCTTACCAACAAGCTTTGACACTATCCTTAAGTGTCAAACCTTTGGCTCTCATAACAGCCTGTAATTTAATTAGTTCCAAAGCCTTAAAGTTTTTTACATTACTGCATAGAATGCATTATCTGCTGCAGGGTCCCCCTAAATCTGTGTCATTGGTCGTAGACAGGGTGACTCTGAAGAGAGCCTGCACAAGTGCCCCAATAGAGACTTTATATACGGGCACTTGCTGAAGAGGAGTCTGGAGTGCCAGCAGGGGGACCTGTGAAGATAAGGATTGGAGCTGCTCTGTGCAAAACCACTGCACAGAGCAGGCAAGTATAACACATTATTTTAATTAAAAAATAATGAACCCCTAATGTTACTTTAAGCCAGGATATGTGTGTTTGGAATGGTGCTGCAGGTATCTCTAGATGACTGCGACAGTTCGGGCTTTTTCATTATGACAGGTCTTTAAATGTTACAGAAAGGGAGTTCTGAAAGTATCAAGATCATGAAAGTATCAAGATAGCAGTACAGTAAGCCCCCTACTTACGAACGAGTTCTGTTCCGGAAGCTTATGCTCAAGTCCAACTTGTTCGTAAATCCAGCAAAGATCAGTGCTTGCAGACAAAGGCTGCCAACGTTGATGAGTGTGTTCTGGCGGGGAGCCCCCCTGTCAGAACACAAACGTATAGCATGGGGTATCGCTGCACCAAAATTGCTTGTGTTGGTACAGCGATCGGTCATTTTTTTTTTCCTTCAGCCCATTGGGTTGAAGAAAAACAGTGTGAATCCAACTTTTTGGACATGTAAACATGTTTGCATCTTTGAAAGTCCGCAAGTTAAATAGTCATATGTAGGGGACTTACTGTATACCCTACAGCACATTTAGTGGGCTCTTGAACAGTACCACTATAATGAATTCTATATAAAAAAAAAAATGATTAAGCTATGTGCTTTCAAGTACAATTGTTCAAGGCCCTTTTAAGAAGTAGGGAACTCAAAAAACATGTTCTGTGCTCTGAGCTGTCTTAGGCCTCATATACACTGCTCCTGGTAAACGGACGAGGCAGTTGGATGTGTTTTTCAGCTGCCCCTGAACTCATCCAATATTATCTTATGTGTACATGTACACAGGTTCGTTTAATGTAGTTTTTAGGCAGTTGAGTTTAGAGGCCTTTTTTGGAAAGCAAAACATGAGTTCAGACGCTGAGTTTAGAGGCATTTCAAGCGCCAAACGCTTCTAAACACAGTATCTCGCATTTAGCCGCGTTTCGTTTACAAGCATTTTTCATTTTTGGCTATTTTGAAGAAAATATTTTTTTTTTTTTCAAACGCTTCTAAACGCAAACGCATCAAAATGCGGCTAAACCCGGCAAAACGGATGTTTTAAACGTGGGTTACCATCTGTCAAGTTAAATCATTCAGGAGAGGTTGTAAAAACATGCCATGTACATTAAGCCTTACCAGCACATCTATGGGCTACCATATAGTGCACCAGGTGCTGAGTAAAATAGGGGGTTAGCAAAAGTTGCTTCTAACATTTCTTGTCCTTTATTATATGCTGGAACAGAAAAGCTGAAAACAAACAAAACACAAATCTTGTAGGTATTTTCTTTGCTATTATTGTTAAACAATAATACTGAACTCACATACCGCCTACATGAACACTAGTAGTGAAAGATCAAGAGGCAGGTCAGGGAGTTGAAACACAGGAACATGAACAACATCGTTCAAACTAAAAGCTTGAATAAAAGACTAGACCATTAAAAAAAATACAATTATACTGTAACCCTGGTAATTACAGGACCTTCACAGCACATTTGTAACTTTCTCATTTAGTGGTTAGCTGGCAGAGCCAAGGATATCTAATGAAATACCGTATTTATCGGCGTATAACACGCACATTCATTTTAAGAGGGAAGTTTCAGGAAAAAAACCTACAATTTTAAATAAGAAACTTTGAAGCAAAATAAGAGTCAGTGCCCATCTGCAGCCTGACCATTGCCATCAATGCAGCAGCCTCACCATTGCCATCAATGCAGCAGCCTCACCATTGCCATCAATGCAGCAGCCTCACCATTGCCATCAGTGCAGCAGCCTCACCATTGCCATCAGTGCAGCCTGATCGAACAGAACAGTGGTCCGATGGCGGCCCAGGAGACGGGGCTTCCTATTACAGAGGCCGCCAAGTAAACAGGAGATTCTCACTGAATGTAATCTGACGGCGCTCATCCCGCCCCGCTCCCTGTCCCCTCCGAGGCAGCTAAAATTGAAGTATTGGCGTATAACACGCACACACTATTTGCACCCGATTTTTAAGGTGAAAAAGTGAGTGTTATACGCCAATAAATACAGTATTTGAAAAAAATATCACCAACAAGGCATTACATATTTCCTAACAACATAATGATTTCCAGGGAGGGCCAATCTGGTAAAAATGATTTTGACGCCCCAACTTCTCTACCATCTGCATAACTCCCCAGTGGTTATCCTGCTAAAAATTTTCCGTGTGGTCAACACTATTTTCCGTTCCCTGTTGTGGAAATGCTAGAATTAAACTAGAACAACTGTGGAAGCCAAAGGATAGGGGAGGGCTGACTCTCCTGAACCCCAGGGTCCATTACATTGCGTCTGAACTTCAACACTTGGTGGGAGGCCTAATGAGGGCAGTTTAGTGGGACCAATACCTTAGCTGAGGGTCTAGAGGCGCAGCTTTTTTCCAAACCAAATAAACATTATCCGACTTACAGTCTTATACACAAAATAAGGGAGAAAGTTAAACAACTACAAAAGGTTACGGGTTTCACAGGGTACAGTCCTATTTGGGATAACCAAACCTACCCCAAATTGGCCAAGTTACAGCATGCGGCTGGGTGGCGAGGGTATGGGGTGAATATCAAACATATAGTGACTAATGGTCATTTAATCTCCTTTGCACAACTGCAGTCTAGATATGGCATTCCTTTCTAATATGTTTTTTATTATTTGCAATTGAAACTCGCTGTGAATTCTCAGCAGTCTCTGGGGGCCTCTGAGATGTCACCGACCTCCATCTTTGGAATTATTTAGCAGTCCAGTTCTACCAAGGGCTTTATCTCCAACTGCTATGCTATGCTCTTGGTGATATATCTGGAGAAATTCCCTAGCGCTGCATGTGAAAGGTGGGAGAGGGACATAGGCGATATCCTGGGAGACCATGTTTTTGCAGGTTTTCCTTTATCTTGCACAGGGGCTTTAAAGTGACTGTAAAAAGGCCTTTTTTTTTCTTTTTTATACACACATGTCATACTTGCCTCCACTGTGCAGCTCATTTTGCCCCGAACCTCGCCTTCTGGGGTCCCCCAGCGGCTCTCGCAGCTCCTCCCCACATCTGAAAACCCCCCTTCAGAGAAGCACTTCCCCGGGTGGGGTTTCCTTGCGGGAGCGCTCCTGTGTCCAGCATTTGCGTCTATAGACACAGAATGCCGGACTCGGCCCCACCCCCGCATCACTGGATTAGATTGATAGCAGCGGGAGCCAATGGCTGCGCTGCTATCAATCTATCCAATCAAGAGCTGGGAGCCGTGGAGAGAGAGACAACGCGTCCCCGCCGACTGAATGAAGGGGTTCAGGTAAGTAAAACGGGGGGGGGTGCGCAATAGGGGGCCGGTGACTGCCAGGTGTTTTTTTTACCTTAATGTATAGGATGCATTAAGGTAAAAAAACACGAACCTTTACAACCCCTTTTAAATCCGAGTCAATGGCTTGGTATTTTGGACAGCTATTTTATCTAAGAGAGATTTCCAAAACATGGCCTGTTGGGGGTACTTGAGGACAGGGTTGGGAACTACTGGCCTAGAGCACCACTCAAAGTGCCAGACATTACTGCAGGTATCTGAGATGCTTATCCAAAAAGCAAACTGTCCAAGTAGTGTGAAGACGCTGCACAATCATAGCTCAGTGTGAAATAGCGAGAAGCAGCCTCAGCTTCGACTCCTCCTAGGCCACACCCACTGATGTTTTTCACCCCTCCCCTGGGGATAGTCATAGCTAAGCTGCCTAGCTTCTCATTATTATCTTACATTGAGCTCTGGTTGTGCTGTGTGTCTTCCCACTACAAGAATGAAAAAGTTCACACAGTAATCAGTTGGCCACTATCAACACAAACATAACTGAAACGTTCAGCATCCTGGCTTTCTCTAGCAGTGCCGCTGCTCAGGCCTTTTGCCTTGGTTTTCCAGACCCCTGTGCTCATGTACAAACTCTGGGTTCAATTCACTTAAGCCGCGTACACACGAAAGGACTTTCCAGCAGAAAAGGTCAGAGGGAATCATTCCATCGGATATTCCGAGCGTGTGTGGGCTTCATCTGACTTTTTCTTTCTAAAATTCTGACGGACCTAGAAGTAGAACATGTTTCAAATCTTTCCGACGGACTCAATCCCTATTGGAAAAACCGTTAGTCTGTATGCTATTCCGAGGGACCAAAAACGACGCAAGGGCAGCTATTGGCTACTGGCTATTGAACTTCTTTTCTAGTCCCGTCGTACATCATCACGTTCTAAACGAACGGATTTTGGTGATCGTGTGTAGGCTAGTCCGTTTCAGCGGAACGTCAGAAAGACCATCAGAGTCTACTCTGACAGAAAGTCCGGTCTTGTGTACGCGCCATAAGAGCCGGTTCACACGGGGGCGACTTGTCAGGCGACCTAGCCGCCTGACAAGTCGCCTCCCGTTCTGTACAATGGAACCGTTCTAATCGTCGCTCCGACTTAGAAGAAAGGTTCCTGTACTACTTTGGGGGCGACTTGCATAGACTTCTATACAGAAGTCGTCTTGCAAGTCGCCCCGGCAGTCGTGTGCAGGTCGCCTCGGTGAGGCGACCTGCAAGTCGTGCCGCGTCTAGTGTGAACCGGCACTAAGAGTTAAAAATTGGGTGATTATTTTGACAAAAAAAATATATAAAAAATGCACGCTAAACACCACAAGAGTTATTTTTTTTCTATTTTGCAGTATTTAAAGTGTGTTTTTACAAGTTATTTTACCACAGAAATGCTGCAGTGGGAACGGAAACATTTAGCAGTGGTATTATTACCACTGCTAAATGTAACAATTCACTTCAGAGCTGCTGGTTGTTAAGGACCTGGCGATGATGTGATTTTAGTTGTATTAGCACACTTGCGACAGAAACAATTGAGTACTGTCCGTGATACCCTTTTTTTATTTGCACTAACATCCAATTTTTCAGAACAAGTTTTTAACCTATGTCCCCTTTGAGGTCCAAGCTTGTCCTGAAAAATGATATGTTAGTGCAAATAAAAAAAAAATGTACCACATACAGTACTCAATTGTTTCTCCGTTAAGCGCCTGGCACACACCAGCCCCAACAACCATGACTCATCTGCTGTCAGCGGGATTCCCCAATGACAGCAGATATAAAAAAAAAATAAAAACACAAAACAAAACCGTATGCAGGCTGTGTGCCAGCACCAGAAGGGCCTGGATGGGAGAGGGGGCACTGCACGCTAACTTTTTTTTGTCACAATCAGCTTGTATTACTTACATTATGCTGTCAGTGGTTCTAAAAGGTTCCTTTTTTTTCCTCCTTTAAAAGAATAAACACATCATCATCAACTTACCCGCTTTGTGAAATGGTTGTGCATAGAGCAGCCCCCATCCTCTTCTCAGTTCCCCCGACGGCGCTTATGGGCCCTCCCCCTGGCCAAGTGCCCCCATAGCAAACTGCTTGCTCTGAAGACATTCATGCATGCTCACACCCGAGCCAGCTCTGTGCCTCTATAAGACACACAGAGCGTGGCTCATTCCCGCCCCCTCCTCGCTGGCTGTGATTGACAGCAGAGGGAGCCAATGGCTCTCTTGCACATTGCTGGATTAGGATCGGGCAAGTATTAGAGGTGCTGTGGGGAGAGCTACACAATGAGAGTTTTTTTAACCTTTATGCATAGAATGCAATGAAGGTAGAAAACCTTCACCCTTTACAACCAGCTGTTAAGGATGCTGGCCGGGGCCGGCTCCTTAAAGCAGACCTTCAGTCATTTTTTCATCTTTCCATCTATTAAATCTTCTGCCGTTGTTTTAACTTTGGATAGTAAAACTTTTTTTTTCTGCCAGTAAATACCTTATACAGCCCACTTCCTGTTTCTTGTCTGATAGTTAGCCTAGGCTTATGACATCATGCACAGCGCTCTCTCTCATTTTCATGAGAGTTTGCCAGGACGGGAGGGGGGGATGAGTCATAAGAGGGCCAATGGGAGTTGCAGTGCTGCAGAGCTGGAGGTTTGCCTCTGGGTGCGTAAATCCAGGAAGTGAACAGGCAGCAGCTGCCCACAGTTAAAATGGTTGCAGCCAGATTCAGTGGAGGGGGATTTCTGCAGCATATTTGGCAACTACAGAATCACAGTATATAAAAAATATGCAAAGTGGTTGGAGGGAAGCTTTAGAATGGTAAAGATGTTTGTATTACAAATTATGTGAGCAGAGTGCAGTTCCTCTTTAACCAGCTAGTTTGTTAAATACTGCAAGGCTAGACTACCCCTTATTTAACAAATGTTTTTGTTTACTTTTTTGGGTGACTTGGGTGAATGTGCCACGTCACCCCCCGTCAGAACAAACCGGCCTGTGTTTTCAACCACTGGCTGAGAGCGCTGAAATGGTGCAGATCGGCAGACCTTTTGCCGGCATGCCACTTCCAGCTGCTGTACACACGGGCCAAATGTCAGCCGGTTTCTATTGAACCGGCCAATACGGCCCAATATTTGGCCCGTGTGTAAGGCCCTCAAAGTCCTGTTTTGGGCTAACACACAGCATTTCTGTGAACCAAGTAATGCCAGCCCTAAGCAGTGCTCTTTGCTAAACTACTTAGACCCACCTATTCTCTTACCAAAACAAAAGTATTTCAAAATAAAATCCTTCTTCACTGCACCACAATTGAGTCCCAAAGAAAGTTATTTCGATCGCAATGCGGAATACACCAAATGAGCTGCTAGTGGGGTACGGTAGTTTGACAGTTAAAATGAAAAAGCATAAAAAGAAATAAATGCAACAAGTATAACATTGGTGACTAGTCTTTTCTTGCTCCTCTAAATATCAATGTAGCAGGCGCCCTACACCTGCTTGTGGCGCCATGCCAAGCTGGCCAAGGCTCTCCAGAGAGGGGAGAGCGCACCTGTCAGTGTCTGCAGGGGGATTTCTCCCCCCTCCCTTTTTTTCTCTCCACTATGTTAATGCGAGCGGTGCTCGAAAGGACACAGACAGCTGCTCTGTTCCCTCCCCTGCATCCTCATTGGCAGGAAGAGGAGAGGCAATATGCAGCCACCAGATATGCAGCAAGGATTTCTGGGACATGTAGTCCCCATCGCAAATGACCCTATAGCCCTGTATGGGGCATGGAACTACAAAGCCCAGCATGCTTTACACTGAAAGGAGTTGAGGACTCCATCTTTTCTCCTGAGGGAAGTCCGTTACCAAGAGGCAGGAGAAGAAACTGGACCCAGGGGAGAGGTGCTGCCTCCCAGCGGGACATCCAGCCTGAGAGAGGGGGATTCCAGAGGAATATACAGGTGCACCTGCACCGACAGTGTGAAGCGACCGGTCAGGTCACCAGAAGAGCCTGCCTGTTCCAGGACGTTCGTTGGGCCTTGATCACAGGACTGGTGAGAGGGCACATTTGCAGGAAACAAGGACACTGCACATAGGCAAAGTTGCCTTACTTTTGCCTACACTTACCAGAACCTGGGTCTTGTTAATGGCCGGTTAAGCAGTTGCAGTGTCCGCCTTGTTATTCGGATACTGTCAGCATACCACAGATACACTTTGCTAAGCAGGCATTTAGGTGCACCAACTGAAGTGGCTAGCCGAAGACCCAAGGCCTCATCTTTCTTCCAAGGGACTGAATTTACTGGTGCCATACGGGCACGCACAAACATGTTCAGGGCTCTGTATATGTAGTGGGTGTGCGGGATAGTTTACCTTGCATGACTAATTCACAGCATGTTGATTTGAGTACAGTGTTTGTAGTTGGGCCGGTGGTGTCAGGGGACAGAAAAGAGAGATCTGACATAAGAGGGTCATTCCTCTGCTCTCCTCCTGCCTGGCCTCAGAGCCCATTTATGTAGAGGTAACTAATCTGATACAGAATTGTCATTACACATTGCTAGTGTTTGCCTTTGCTCTTTGGGTTATTCTCAGGTTTGGAATCCCCTGAAAGCAGCCTGAATATAGTATTGAGCTATATTGCTCTTGATCTCAGTTACTGCTCTCCAGTTGGATTACTTGAATATATACGGTTATTGTCGGTTACCCTTTTCCACAGAAATATTGAAGTAAAGGCAGTTTCTGTGTTTTATCATAATGTGTGTGTTTTCATTAGTCCTTGCACTTACACTATTGCCAGGTGTGCCAGAGGGGCTGAAACTGTTATTGGGGTAGAGAGGCAGAGTACGGAACCAATTATACTTATGTGGCTCCTCCGATGGTAGCGCTACATCAACTAATACGAAGTGTAACCTTAAAAACAAATGGCACTTCCTCAAGACTTCACAGGCTGGAAAACCGGTATTCCTGTTTGGACAAGATGCATGTTTATAGTTGTTTAATTCTCAGCTAATTAAAATACAAAATGGGCATGATGTGGTCTAAGCAAACAGCTCAGCATATTTGGCCACAAATCTACAAAGCTTTCAGGGAATTCAAGACGAGAAGATAGACATTGTGATGTGTGTTGTGGGGATGGTGTTTATAGTACTGCATGAGTAAATAAACGCAAAGGCTTAACATCTCAGTTTATACTGGCATAGAGATCATTTCAAAATTACAGCATGTTTAACAAACAAACTAGCTAGAGCAGTCTAACAAGAACTTTAAACAGGCAGGTCCTTCATGTTTAATTGGAGGTCACTGCTTGGTACAGGTTTCAGAGCTAAGTGCACACTAATTTCCAGCAGTGGAAGATGACCGTGAAGTTGTAGAGAGAAGTTACCTACACATATTAGGAAGTCACCTCTCCAAGAGGACCTGTCATGCACCATTCCTATTACAAGGGATTTTTACATAAAAGTGATCAAAAATAAATAAATAACATTTAAAAGAGAAAGTGGAATTAAAAAAAAAAAAAAAAAAAAAAAATGAAAAGTAAAACAAAAAATAATAATAATAATAAAAAAAAAAAAAGCGAACGCATACGCAAGTCGCGGCCACATATGTAAACGGCGTTCAAATCACACATGAGGTATCGCCACGTGTGTTAGAGCAACAATTCTAGCCCAAGACTCCCTCTATAAATCTAAACTGGTAACCTGTAAAAAAATTTAAAGTGTCGCCTATGGAGATTTTTAAGTACTAAAGTTTGGCGCCATTCCGCAAGTGTGCGCAATTTTAAAGCACGACCTGTTAGGTATCCATTTACTTGGCATAACATCCTTCACATTATACAAAAAAATTGGGCTAACATTACTATTTTGTTATTTTTAAAAAAAAAAAAAAACGCTTGAAAAATTGTTGCACAAATACCGTGTGACATGAGTTGCAAGGACCGCCATTTTATTCCCCAGGACCTGCTAATATATATATATATATATATATATATATATATATATATATATATATATATATATACATACATACATACATATATATATATATATATATATATATATATATATATATATATATATAATTGTTGGGGGTTCTGAGTAATTTTCTAGCAAAAAATACTAATTTAAACTTATGAACAAAAAGTTCCAGAAAAGGCCTGGTATGGAAGTGGTTAATACAGGTATTCTAACCGGCCCACTCATCCCTGGGACTTGAATGATAAGTGAGTGTTTCAAAGTCAAATATAAACAGGGGAATTTAGCAAAACACTTACCAAAATTTCTATGGTGGTATGAGCCGCGATAAACGCCTTCTAAAATTTCAAATCCCTTGCCGCCAGTTCAGTTAGTGTTTGGGTAAGTGTGGCAGATCCCGAAAGTTCTTGAGAAACATGTTTAGCAAGTGACACTGTGGAGGTTACTTACTAAAACTGCATGGTGCAAAATTGGTGCAAAATCTGGCGACGCTCTGCATAAAAAACAATCAGCTTCCAGGATTTATTGCCAAAGCCTAACTGAACAAGCTAACGTTAGAAGCCGATTGGCTAAAGTGCACAGCCGCACCAGATTATGCGCCAGTTTTAGTAACTCTCCACCTATGGCTGCACTAAATTAAAAAAAATAAAGAAGTACCTTCTGTTTGTAGACAACAAACCTGGAAGTAATTAAGACCAACTGTAACTCGGCACACAGACAAGCAGAGTGCCTGTCTCTGTATGTGGTGTAGCAGAGCAGCATGTTTTCCGCTGCTGCCCCCTTCTCCTCCCATCTGTCACTGGTTATGGATGATGAAAAAAAGAAAGGTGTGATTTAGGACTACTGTACCTCTGTGTACATCCTCATTTGCTATTAATACACAAAAGAGGATCTAGTGGGTGACAGGGATTTTTAGGGCACCAAAACAACAAACACACCTCGTTACAAATATCCTCACCCACTGCGCTGCCTGTCTGACAGCTGCAATGGCAGAAGAAAGCTCAGCTGCATATGAGATAAGTCAATACTGGAGACTCTTTGATTGCCCTCTGCCTGCCTTTTCTGGTCGCAGCCTTCAAATGTTCAATATTCTTTTATTTCTTAAAGAATACATAAGTACACTTTAAAGAGTTTGTTCCGTTACCACTATCTTCATTATTATAATGCAGATTATGTGCAGATGTGCCGAAGGGCTCTTTCCGGTCTTTGGGTCCTGGCAGAACCCTTCAAAACATTTGAGATGTGCATGTGCAAAAATGTTGAAGTCTTAAAACTCTCATAATAGCTGTCTTTGCGCATATGCAGGGAAAATTGCGCGTGCGCAGATGTGTCCCAGGGCTTGGTTAGGACCTGAAGCCCTGCTGCACATCTACTGATGTGCAAAAGCTGCCAAGGACGGGTGGGAGGATGCAAACATCACTTTTCCCTAGTGCTCTTATTTTTTGCCCCACACTATGACCTAAACAATCCCACCTCCATAGATGCATACTTAACAAAATCCAACAGCAATGGCCTCAGCGGTTTTTTCCCATCCAGCAGTGAAGGCTCCCTCTCCTGGCCATGTTTGCTCAGTACAGCTCCACAGACTTCTTTGGAGCAGTTTCCCAGTTGATAGATAGCAGTAGAGGTCTATGGGGCTGTACTGCACAGGCACGGGTAGGAGAGGGAGTCTTTCACCCTCCAATTGGATTATGTAGTAATACAACTACTTAACACTGGGCAACATATATCTGAAGGCCAACCTGTAAAAAATGGTAATTGTATGCATAATAAATGAAATGCCTACTTTGCATTCAGTGAAAAGTTTAGAGAATTTCATGTTTTCACAGACATAATGTCTCAGTCTCTCAGTTGGTCTTCAGCTTTCAGTGGTAGGGTTGTTTTTTTACATAGTACCCGGATGTACCTATCACAGGTCCAGCATGCATGCAAGCTGGTCCAAACTTCGGCTGTATTTACTGCTCTGTGCAGGTGTCACATAGCTAAGAGAATGCTACTTTCTTTCAACTGAAAGTGACAGTTTACTCTGTGGAAACAGAGAAATGAGACACATAACAAAACCACAGTTTAAAATTCTTTCCATGGTAGTATAATTAGACAAAACATGTTTACATACAGAGTGTGTGTGTGTATTTTTTTTTTTTTAACTCTGGAACTCTGAAAACCCAGGGCACATAAAAAATAATCTTTTCAGCAATGTCAAACTGTACTTAGAAATTGTAATAGGTTATGAAAAATAAGCTCTCCAACCTACATGACCTAACTGCTTATTAAGGCACCTTTCACACTTGTGCGACTTTTCCTGTGACTTTGGACATCAGAGTCGCATGACAAGTAGTACCCCATGATTCCCAATGATAACCATTCATATCTGTGCGACGTCAAGACGTACCAACTTCAAAAGTAGTCCCTGTACTACTTTGGTCCGACTTTGATGCGAGTTGAGGTCCATAGACCTCATGTATAAAAAGGCATTCCCTGAAATAGCAGTCACAAAATCGCGTCACTTTCAAGTCGCAGCAGTGTGAAAGGGGCCTAAAGGTTAGGCAAATCACATATACACTATGAGGTATCTTTTAAAAATGCAGTGAATACAACTTTTGGGCCTATGTTTCCATTTTTGTCTGGGGGGTGGGGGGTGTATAAAAACACGCAGTTGAGCTCATGTGGCAAAGGCAGCCAAGAGGGGTGTACATAAGCTGTGGCAAATATTATCCCTTCTCATGTCACACTCAGGGGGTCATACCATTCACCAAATGCAACCCATTCAACTGAATGGGGTCTGGTCGAACTTGAGACTGCGGCGCATCTGTACAGGGGTTTTAGGGCTTAAAACAGGCAATGAGGAGGCAAAATAATGCCTCTTCACTTCCTTTCAAACACCCTCTGAAGAGCAATTCACTGTACACAGACCTAAAGGGAAAGCAACGACAGAAGATAATTTGATATACAAATAGACATCCTTGATATCCGCAGAACCACGTCAAGACCACTGATGCCACCAGTTTAGTACAGAGATTTGTGTCTAATGGTATCTGCTGAAATTGCCTCTACATCCAAGTAGGAATAGGAAGGACCTCCACGAACCGGCGCGAGGAGAGGGCATTGTATTACACCACAGGGGGGTTTTTTGCAGCTTTTCAACTAGATTGGGGGAGGTGGTGGCTTTGGTGGTTGCAGCCTGTCACCTGGGGGAGGATGTAGCTTATCTTTAGGGGGTGGGGGGTGGGGGGTGAGGATCCTGGGTCTCACCAGTGCTATGAGATCCTGTCACCGGCCTGGCTCTCCTCCCTCCCCTTCTCCTCTCCACCAGAGACAGGGAAGGGAGTAGTGGTGCTAGGATTAGGAGTGAGCACCCTCTGGTGGTCGAAGCGTGGCAGTGCAGGTTTTGATGGCTTGCTCTTCCCACTGTGTGGTCCGGCTCCAAGCAGGCGACCGACCAGCACCGTTCCGCAGTCTGTGGACCCCTGTCTACACCACCTGTCCATGCAGGTAATTTTAAAATCAATTAAGTGAAAAAGATGAAAGAAATGATGAGACTACAAAAGCAGACTTGTGTCCAAGTGCCAACTGGCACTGCTTCTAATACACAAACATTCAGTCTATTTCACTCTTGGGGGTTGAAATAACACCTTATTTTGTATTTAAATAGCATACAAAGCTAAAACAGTCAAACGCAAACAGAACTCACCTTTCACTAGTCTAACTACTTTAAATGACTAAAATCTGGAATTTTATTGGTTACTGTGACTTAAGACAAGATCTCTCACAAAAAAAAAAAAAAAAAAAAAAAATCATACTGATCAGGAAGCTGGGGGACTGGTTCCTCATCGGATCTGCTCTCGCTCCTTGTGATTGACAGCAGGCAGTGGGCAGATCCCATAGCAAATAGAAGGCTGTATATTTGGCTAAGGAATTGGCCCACTGTCTGATGGGGCACTAGTGTCTCTGAATCCCCACAGGTTCCCCCCACCCGACTATAAAACTCTTCACCCGCTGTACTGTGTCTGAAAGCTAAAACTGCAGGAGGAAGCTCAGATGCAAGATCAGTCAATATTGGTGAGTTAGTGGTTCAGATCCTCTTAATTTATTAAAGAATACAGAAGTGCACTTCAAAAAGAGTTTGCGCCGTTAACACATCTGGTGCCACCATCTTCGTTATTATAATGCAGGTTATGCGCATTATTAGCATACTAACCTAGATGAATGCAGCACTGATCCCAGCTGCATCTGCCCCCCACCGGCTCTACCCTGAGAACAGAGCGATCAAACAGCGCTGATTGATCAGTTCTCCCCTTTTGCTCTGAGCAGAATTGTCAGTCGTTTCTCTGCTCTTCCCGTCCAGCGCTCACTGGAGCAATGGAAAACTGGTCACAGGATTGCAGAAAGAGCTGCACTCCTATGATCCAGGAGAAGTCCTTGGCCTTCTCCACTAAAATGTGTAAGTGTTTGCAAAATAAACTACCACTTTCTGGTAAGCTCAAAGAGGTATCCAAAACACTGCAAAAACGTGACATGTGCAGGTAATACAGCCAAGATCCAATGTCCAAGAGGACACCTGTTTTTAAGTTTGTTAGCCATGAAAGCAACCCTTGTGCACCCCACCAGTCCTGGTTTTGGCTTACTACTAAAATTTTCAGCTTTCTAGGCTTTAGGTCAAAGTTCAGAAAACTTTGTCAATTAGGAGCACTTTAGTGGTTAAAAAAGGCATTCCCAAAGGACATCAGGATGGGTTGGAGCTCAAAGTTAGGGATGTCAGGCCCACAGGAACCGTCTAACCACAGAAATTATTGTTCGGGATAACCCAGGCAGGATTCCTTCTGGCACAAGGTGACTAGCAAATTTAGCTTTTGGCACAGGGAGTTTGACAGAAAATACTTCACACCTTTGGTGCAGTAACTCTGGAAAAAACCGAGCACAAACAAAAAAAAGATGAAACCCCTCAAAATGCTCAGTGGATATAAAAAGTCTACGCACCCCTGTTAAAAAGTCAGGTTTCTGTGATGTAAAAAAAATATATATATATATATATATATATATATATATATATATATATATATATATATATATATATATATATCAGACCAGAATAAATCATTTCAGAACTTTTTTCCACATTTAATGTGACCTATAAACCGTACAACTCAGTTGAAAAACAAACTGAAATCTTTTAGGTGGAGAAAAGTAAAAATAAAAAAATAAAATAAAATAATATGGTTGCATAAGTGTTGACACCCTTAAACTAATATTTTGTTGAAGCACCTTTTGATTTTATTACAGCACTCAGCCCTGGTTCACACTGGGACGACTTGTCAGGCGACCTAGTCGCCGGACAAGTAGCGTCACGTTCTGTGCAATGGAACCGTTCTAATAGGAGCGACGCAAGTCGCTCCGACTTAGAAAAAGGTTCCTGTATGACTTTCGGGGCGACTTGCATTGACTTCTATACAGAAGTCGTCTTGCAAGTCGCCGCTGAATCGTGTCCTGGGTCGCCTGAGGCAGTCGCGCTGTAAGTCGTGCTGCCTCAGTGTGAACCGACCCTCAGTCTATTTGGGTATGAGTCTATCAGCATGGCACATCTTGACTTGGCAATATTTGCCTACTCTTTGCAAAAACACTCCAAATCTGTCAGGTTGTGAGGGCATCTCCTGTGAACAGCCATCTTCAGATCACCCCACAGATTTTCAACCAGATTCAGATCTGGGCCATTCCAAAATGTTAATCTTCTGGTAAAGCCATTCCTTTGTTGATTTGGATGTATGCTTTGGGTCATTGTCATGCTGAAAGATGAAGTTCCTCTTCATGATCAGCTTTCTAGCAGAAGCCTAAAGATTTTGTGCCAATATTGACTGGTATTTGGAACTGTTTATAATTCCATCTACCTTGACAAAGGTCCCTGTTCCAGAAAAGCTGCCCAAAGCATGATGCTGCCACCACCATGCTTCACTATGGGTATGGTGTTCTTTTGGTGATGTGCAGTGCTTTTGCGCCAAACATATCTTTTGGAATTATGGCCAAAAAGTTCAACCTTAGTTTCATCAGATAACACATTTTCCGACATGCTTTTGGGAAACTTCAGATGTGTTTCTGAAAAATTTACCTGGGCTTGGATGTCTTTCTACATTAGAAAAGGTTTTCGTCTTGCCACTCTACCCCATAGCCCAGACATATGAACAATAGGGGAGATTGTTGTCACATGTGCCAACACAGCCAGTACTTGCCAGATATTCCTGCAGCTCCTTTAATGTTGCTGAAGGGCCTCCCTGACCAGTTTTCTTTTTGTCTTTTCATCAATTTTGGAGGGACGTCCAGTTTATGGTAATGTCACTGTTGTGCCATATTTTCTCCACTTGATGATGACGGTCTTCACTGTGTTCCATGGTATATCTAATGCCTTGTACCCTTCTTCTGATACCTTTTAACAATGAGATACCTCTGATGTTTTGGAATCTCTCTGCAGACCATGGCTTTTGCTGTAGGATGCGACCAAGAAAATGTCAGGAAAGACCTACAAGACATGCTAAACTTTATTTGGGGTTAATCAGAGGCACTTTAAATGATGGCAGGTGTGTACTGACCCCCGCCTAACATGAGTTTAAATGTGATTGCTTAAAGCTGTAGTAAACAGGAGAAAAAAAAAAAAACCTGCAGGAAAATGGCATAATGTACTAGTATGCGTCGCATACTGGCATATTATGAAATACCTTACAACGAAGCCCCAGCAGTGGCGCCCGGTCACTGCTGAGAACTGCTGAGGGAGCTGACCTGTTCCCCAGTTATTTCTCCTGGGTATGCGGGCTCCAGCGCCACGAACGTGTGGAGCCACGATGATGTCACTCCTGCACATGTGTGCGGAAGCCCTCGGCTCTGGCAAGAAGCTCTGAATTTCCATCACGATACACCAGACCTTCAGAGCGCACGCGCCACTGATGTCAGCAGCTGCATGCAGGGTGAATATCTTCTAAATGGTGTACATTTAGGAGATATTCATTTTACCTACAGGTAAGCCTTATTATAAACTTACCCATAGATAAAAATAAAGTGAGATATACAACCGCTCTGATGCGGAACACAGCTACATCCCCAGTTATAAGAGAGTGTGCACAATTATGCAACCACATTATTTTAGTTTTTTTATTTTTACTCTACCCCCCCCTAAAAGATTTCAGTTTGTTGTTCAATTGAGTTGTACAGTTTATAGGACACATTAAAAGGTGGGAAAAGCTCTGAAATTATTTATCTTTGTCTCATTTTTTTTTTTACATCACAGAAATCTGACATTTAATAGGGGTGTGTAGACTTTTTATATCCATTGTAATACGTTGTGAAGGCTTGTGACAAAAGAACCTGAAGCATAAGCGTGACAGCTAGATTGTCATTTTCATAAAGAGGTCAATCAGGGTAAAAGTTCAGGGTAAACCTTCTGGCAGTGTTACATGCCTGGTCTCCCTGCTGCACTCTGTGGTTTCCTCTACTGGCCCCTACATGACACAGCAGTGGGGTAGAGGCAGGCAGATATAAAAAAATAGGTGTCCAACAATCCTTTTTGTGTGCCAGATGCTGAAGACCCTTCGGCCACTGTAGGTCTTCAAAAAAATGACAACTGGCACGGCAGGCAGAAATAAAGGCTAAACTTATAAAAAGCAGGAAGTTGCATGATATCAGATCACATCCAAAACGTACTAAAGCCAGACAAAGCACACTGCAGCCCCCGTCTAGGACCACTCGTTTCAAAATGTTCACACAATAGGAGCTTGATCACAGAGGTTTTCTTTGTAGGGGTGCCTTAAATACAAATTTAATCTAGTGACAGCAAAAGAGAAAATGCTGTAACTGAATGTGGTGGGTCTGTCCATCACAGAACATAGAGGAAACAATGAGAAATGTGCAGGGTGAAGGAGGAACCAGCTGCTCAAGTTAAATCTACTCATTGACAGATAATATAACTAAATAGTAGAGAACAAAATTCACTTTCCGTTACATACATGAACAAGTTCTTTGCATCCAATTCAAGAAAGGGAAATCAATAAAAATGCAACATAATAGCAGATAGAGAACAGAACAGAACAGAGTGTTCTGGATATCAAATGGTAAGTAACATCATTTAGTCCTAGATAAAAATAAGTGAGCTGCTTGTCCAGTCCGGGGGAGTTTTGCTCAAACTTGAAAAACATGAAATTCAATACACATGAAAATATAATAATATGAGTCACCAATAGAGACAGAAGCATCAAGCAAGCAATTTTAAAACAGCAGACGTTCATAAACCTCTCAAAGATGGCTAAATAAGGGCTAATAGTAGCTGTGAATGGGTTTTAAAATTGCTCCATGGCCTCTCTGATGTCATCAGAAGGGATTGAGGTGGTCACACAATCACTTCTCCAAAATAAAAATTTGGGTTAGATTAGCAGCGGTGGGACTGGCATAGTGTCATGTAGCTGGTCTCTATTTGTTCAATATGCCAAGCAGTGTGATGTATGTACAAGTCTTGTGTTCATTGATCTTGTTAAAGTGGTTGTAAACCCTTACAGACCACTTTTTATTAAAAGGTAAGCCTATAATCAAGCTTACCTTTAGCTACCGTGGATATCTCCTAAACCTGCACAGTTTAGGAGATATCCCCTGTATCAGCATGTGCCGACGTCATCGGCACATGCTCACTGAAGCAACGGCTCGTTCGTGCCGTTGCTTCAGCAGACGTGCCATTACCGACGGCACCCGCGCGCATATGCGGGAGTGACATCAATGCAGCTCCAGCCAATCACAGCATCGGAGCCTGCGATACTATGCATACTAGCGAACTATGCATACTAGCTCATTATGCTTTTGTCTTGCAGGTTTTATTTTTATTTTTTTGTGGGTTTACAACCACTTTAAGCACTTCTGTTTGGAGAGCGAGGCTGGGAATTAGATCAGGAGCAAGATTTTGGCTGAAAACAAAAGAATCAACACAGGGGACACATCAAACTAACTGCAAGTTATGTTCCTTGTGCTGATTTTTCTGTTTGTAATTTTAGCTAAACCTAGGCTTGTAATGGAAATATGAGGCCTACAATTTTTACTTCCAAGGACATCATATTTGATAAGACATAATTATTTATGAACTTTTTTATTCTCAAAAAGCACTAGTTGTAAATTAACTTCAGTTCTTTGAATAGGCAATTTACCATCTGTCTCGTCACCATAAAACAACCCTTGAAGGGTTCCTGAAAAAAGGTTTACTTTAAGTGTGGCCACCTGGCTGATGTAAGGAAGTAAACCCTGAATTCTTTGTAATTTTGAACAGTATTGTAATATATCTTCCTGCAGGAATCAACTTCAAAAGGATGTATGCTCAGCTGGACATAGGTTGTCATAAACTGATTACCCTCCAGCCGACCACCATTTTGAGATTTTGTCTCAGTCTAAGGCTGGCCCATACACTATACAATTTTCTTGTACAAGTTTCCTTTAGATTTACCCAAACCATATAATGTGCAGTCAGACCTAAACACTTTCAATTTGTATGCAGTCAGGCAGGCCCTTGCACTACATAAAGAAAATATGTAGAAAACTGCGCCTATTACTAAAGAGCTTCTGGAATAGGTGAAAAATAATTAATTCCTCAATCGGAATAATATGTGGTCAATTAAGGCTAAAGCTGCTACCATAAATATATATATATATATATATATATATATATATATATATATATATATACACACACATACACACGGGCGCTATATACAGTACAAGATAAAAAAAAAAGTACAAACATTAAAAAGGTAAAAAAGGTGTTATCATGCAGTGCAATCATATACATAAAAGAGTCAATAATATATTGCAGCTAGATTCTATATTAAATCCATGATTCTGTCCAGAGAGAAGTTCAATTTCTTCTTGCAAGATGATAAGCTGTCACCAACACCTCCACATGTGCAGAAACAGGGGGGGTACTCACATCCCCCTTCAAATTAAACTCTTATAGGAATCAGCTACATTACAGGCAAAAAACACACATAGGTTTGATCTCTCTGCCTCCAATCTCCCAGGGAAGCTGCACCAGAGGGTTGGATCACAGTGGTACACTTGATTCAAATCAAAAGGAAAATAAAGTAAATTCCAATTTACTAATCTCCACAAAACACCCCCTCTTACGACTTACACTTACAGAAACAACGTTGCAAACAGGCATAACATTAAACAAGGTCGCACGAGCAGACCATATGGGGATAGCGTGGTGTCTCCTACCACATTTAGCTGCCCTTTCCAGCCGTAGTGAACACTGTGTCCCTGAGCGGCATGCTGACGTCACCGATGGCCGTCCTGAAGCCACACTTTGAAGCGCTTCCTCATCAACGACATCTGAGGGCATGGCTTTACAGCAAGACGTACCATCCTTTATACTGCAACTGAACGAGGGCAATTTAACCCCTAATGTTTTGTAACTTCTCACCACCATCCAGATATTGCTATCTAGATAGGGAGATCGTGAGCACGGGCAAATCAGGCAGCCAACGGCATCACACACATACAGACACAAGTCTGCATTTATGGCGCTAGCGCCATCTGCACACATCCGTCCGTGGCTTAACGTTCATTTTGCAGTGTTATAATCACAGTCTATTACACATTGTGTACAGTCATATAAAAAGACAGCAATCAGTATATATAAAATCAAAGAAATGCATTTAAATTTTAAAACGACAGATTAAAAGTGGTGGGTCTATTTTTTTTAAAATAAGGAAACCATATTACTATATCATTTAAAATTACAATCAGAAATTTAAATTCAAATTTAAAAATTGTTATATATATTAAATTATAAATTCATATACCCTATTTGACCAATGTAATTACGCTAACAGCGCTATACTGGTGAGATAAAACACATCTCTCCCTTGTATCCCTATAGGATTTTTTTTCCTGTAATTTAGCGGATTCCGGTAAGAGTTTAATTTGAAGGGGGATGCGAGTACCCACCTCTTTCTGCGTGTGTGGAGGTGTTGGTGACAGCTTATCTTACAAGCAGAAACTGAACTTCTCTCTGGACAGTCTCACAGATTTAAAGCGGTTGTATACCCGCTGTCTTTTTTTTTTTTTTTCTACACCTGCAAGGGAAAAGGCATAATGAGCTAGTATGCACCGCATACTAGCTCATTATGAGATACTTACCTTAGAACGAGGCGCCGGCATCTCACCTGGTCCATGCTGAGGGAGCTGACATCTCCCCTCGGCGTGTCTTCCGGGTATCACGGCTCCGGCGCTGTGAGTGGCCGGAACCGCGATGTCGTCACTCCCATGCATGCGCACGAGAGACTTCTGCCCGGCAAGCTCCGGAGTTTGCCGGGCTGTCAGCAGAGAATCCCCTGTGCGCATGCGCCGCTGCAGTCAGCGGCTCATTGCGAGGGGAATATCTCCTAAACCTTACAGGTTTAGGAGATATTTTTTTTACCTACAGGTAAGCCTTATTATAGGCTTACCTGTAGGTAAAAGTTAAAAATAAAAGGTATACAACCGCTTTAATACAGAATCTAGCTGCAATATATTATGGACTATCTTTTATGTATATAATTGCACTGCATGATAACACCTTTTTTTTTACCTTGCACTACATAGTTGAAAGCAACTCTGAGGCTCTATGCACACTGTCTTAAAAAAACTTTGCTTCTACAGGAGTTTTGTGTTCTGCCCGTTGAAGCAACTCAATGCTATCCTGTGTGTCCATGCACATTAGGATGTTTAGAGGCATATTTTGAGTTTAACATTGAGGAGGCAGAATAAAAAACCCTTCTGGTTCGCGTTCCTGATTGGAGCTTACTAGCAGGGAAAACGTAAAATTCTTCTAAATTTGTCTAGACTTTGTACAAAAAATGCTCTATATGAGCGTTTTTTTACTCCCAAGAGAACAGACTTTTTTTTAAGCCCAGTGTGCATAGAGCCTAAGGCTACTTTCACACTGAGGCAGTTTTCAGGCATTTTAGCGCTAAAAAGAGCGCCTGTAAAGCGCCTGAAAACTGCCTCTCATGCCTCCCCAGAGTGAAAACCCAAGTGCTTTTACACTGGGGCGGTGCACTTGCGGGACAGGAAAAAAAGTCCTGCAAGCAGCATCTTTGGTGGCGGTGTGGGAGTGCTGTATTCAGCGCTCCTACATTGCTCCTGCCCATTGGAATGAAAAGCACCACAACACGGGCTCTTTTAACCCCTTCTTCGGCCACTAGCGGGGGTTAAAAGCGCCCCACTAGCGGCCAAACGCCGCTAAAACTAGTGACGCTTTACCGCTAACGGACCCGCCGCCCCAGTGTGAAAGCAGCCTAAAGGAAATTGAAGAAGAACAACATTGTATAAATGTATGGCCAGCCTAACTAAGAGCTCAAAGTCTTAAGATATGTGAGCGGGAGTGTCTCTACTTGGAAGGGTGGGAGTAATTGGCTAAAGGGCTGGATTCTTTGCAAGCATATGTAAAAGCAGAACACAGACCTCTGGCTCTCTTTTTGGGCTCTCTGGCTGCACATTGGGAATGAAAGTTTGGCTAAAGGGCCAACCTTATGTAAAGTATCATCATTGAGGTATAGGGGGGGAGGTGCTGCGCTAACCAGAAGAAAGCTGTAAATCTCTGTCTGTGGTCAATTAATAAAATGACATAAAATCGCATAAATCGCATAAATAGGTGTTGACACTAAAAACATTCAAGTCTTAATAATCAGCATCATGTGTATGTGAAAAAAAGTGCATAAAAAATCCTTTTCAGTTGGTATACACTAAATGACAAAAAAAAAAATTGCATGTAAAATCGCATAAATAAGTGTTGACACTAAAAACATATAAATCTAGATAATCATGTGTAGGTGCACAAAGGGACATAAACACTACTTCATGTGAATAATTCTAAATAAAAATACATAGAATAAATCAGAAATAACCATCAAAAACATATCCTTATAAATGGTGCAAAACGTACAAAGTGCCAGTGCTTAAAGGTGATCTAGATATCGCAAATAAAACACATCAATCCAACGCAATATGGATAATAAATAATATAAATAAATGTCCCAATAATAGTGATATAAAATATATTGTGCTGGCCTGCGAAACAAATGACCAATGACATGCCAGTAAGTGCAGCAAACTTAAAGTGTCAGTGTAAAAGTCATTGAAGGTGCAAAAGCAAGTTCTGGTGTATTCAACAAAACAATAGTGGGGTGTCTGGGATGCAATTCACTCAGTGTCCTCTTCGTGCATAAAACACTAATGTAAGCAGT
This sequence comes from Aquarana catesbeiana, assembly GCF_042186555.1. NCBI lineage: Eukaryota > Metazoa > Chordata > Amphibia > Anura > Ranidae > Aquarana > Aquarana catesbeiana. The sequence goes on along the minus strand of NC_133328.1, from coordinate 403,244,926 downwards.
GGCGCCTTACCTAGCGGTGCTAGGTCAACCGCATGAATTGTAGCTAAAACGCCAGGTCCTGAGCCTCTATCGCGTCCCTATATCAACGCTTGGCGGTGTTGGGTTATCCTAATGGCAGCTGATTACAAGTGGCTATGGTCCTATCAGGGGTCCTGGACCAGCGCGGATCCTAGCTCAGCCTCCACATCTCAGGTATGTGTGTACAGGAATATGCAGGACAAAGGTACTTGATAGGGAAGTATGTCTTAACCAGGTAATGCTTTATTAAAAATCTTTAAGTAGATGTACTCACATAAAAACAATGCAGAGCAAACCTCTCTCCTACGAGCAGAGGTTTGCTCTGCATTGTTTTTATGTGAGTACATCTACTTAAAGATTTTTAATAAAGCATTACCTGGTTAAGACATACTTCCCTATCAAGTACCTTTGTCCTGCATATTCCTGTACACACATACCTGAGATGTGGAGGCTGAGCTAGGATCCGCGCTGGTCCAGGACCCCTGATAGGACCATAGCCACTTGTAATCAGCTGCCATTAGGATAACCCAACACCGCCAAGCGTTGATATAGGGACGCGATAGAGGCTCAGGACCTGGCGTTTTAGCTACAATTCATGCGGTTGACCTAGCACCGCTAGGTAAGGGGCCACTGCTTACATTAGTGTTTTATGCACGAAGAGGACACTGAGTGAATTGCATCCCAGACACCCCACTGTTGTTTTGTTGAATACACCAGAACTTGCTTTTGCACCTTCAATGACTTTTACACTGGCACTTTAAGTTTGCTACACTTACTGGCATGTCATTGGTCATTTGTTTCGCAGGCCAGCACAATATATTTTATATCATTATTATTGGGACATTTATTTATATTATTTATTATCCATATTGCGTTGGATTGATGTGTTTTATTTGCGATATCTAGATCACCTTTAAGCACTGGCACTTTGTACGTTTTGCACCATTTATAAGGATATGTTTTTGATGGTTATTTCTGATTTATTCTATGTATTTTTATTTAGAATTATTCACATGAAGTAGTGTTTATGTCCCTTTGTGCACCTACACATGATTATCTAGATTTATATGTTTTTAGTGTCAACACTTATTTATGCGATTTTACATGCGATTTTTTTGTCATTTAGTATATACCAACTGAAAAGGATTTTTTATGCACTTTTTTTCACATACACATGATGCTGATTATTAAGACTTGAATGTTTTTAGTGTCAACACCGATTTATGCGATTTATTATGCGATTTTATGTCATTTTATTAATTGACCACAGACAGAGATTTACAGCTTTCTTCTGGTTAGCGCAGCACCTCCCCCTATACCTCAGTTTGATTTTGGGCTTATGTCTGACCCTTGCTTCGGTGCATGCAGCTGTCCAGTCGCATACGTGCGTTTTTACTATTTTTCTGAGGTCTTGTTTTCTTTTCTTTTTCCAATTGGGTAGCGCAGGAATATTCTTATTAGAAAGTATCATCATTATTCTTTGTTCCTGTAACTTTCTTTCCTGTAGTTTTCTCTATGTATTGCTAATACTCTGTATTTATATTGTAACATTTTTTACTACTACTTTCGTTGATTTTTATTATATTTGATTTAATTGTCAGTTTCTTTTCTTTATAAATGAACTTGATCTTTATTTTTTAGCACAGTTATCATTTGTTATTAACTTTATTGGTAATAGCCGCATTAGAATTGGCTAGATTCTTATCACGCATTATATTTAGCATCAAGCATATAAGTGAGGTAGTAAAACAGCCAAAACAGGCTTTAAATAAGAGTTATTTTGCACGATAAAATCACATGTGGGAAACATTATCTCTTCCAAAAGTTCGAGGGGGGCATGGAGCCCCGGACGCCTCCTTATACCATAAGCCAGCGGTGCTCACTCACATATTAGATTAGTTTCACACCTCTTCAACCAAGCTTTGGGTTCACTTGGAAAGCAATATGAACCCAATTGAACTCTCCGCTCTCCCATGGACCTTGCCCACGCTCTGAGGGGGTTAAGGCCCCCTCAATGACCTTACCCGTCAAACGATTCAGATCTGGGATGGCATGTTGTCCAGAAGGGGCTTATCGAATCACCAGGGGCCTATGATTACATTCTTTGGGACCCCAGCCTTCATGTCGGCTATGTATGTAACAGGATTCGGACCAGGATTCATAACAGGAGACTTGCCCAAGTCCTTCGAGCAGACCGCACTTTAAAGGACAGATACCCCTTTTGGTTCGCTTTCTTGGCACCCCATGCAGTGGCTTCAGAGACAACAGACTACTTCTTACATACAGACTTTCCCGTCCATACAATCCTAGTTGAATCGACAGGATTTGAGGAACTGCTCATGCAGGCAGAGCCTCCAACGCATGTGGTACCTCAACTTTATTCCGTCTTGCTCAATATTTCTTCTCCTGACCTTGCAACATTTACGAAGGCCTAGGAGGCACAACTAAGTCATTCTATCTCCCCTATTGACTGGCAAAAATGCTTCATCCTGATGCACATGCTATCCCTAGCCACTAAGGCCCAGACAAAAGATTTAAACTGGTGCCTTCCCTGGGGGATTGGGCTATTGAAGTGGACCGCATTAGGGACCTTGAACGTCTGTTAGCAGAGGAATATGGTAAAGACGAACAGTTTTCTCTCACGTGGACTTCATGGTCCATGTTCCGATACTCCTCGGAGTTTGGGCTGAGAGTGGCCTAGACGACGTCGCCTTAGAATTATGATGGAGTGCTTCTTGTCCCTAAGCTTTCTGCCCCCATTCCGTTTTCTCTGTCTAAATACACCCTTAGGAAACCATTGAGCAAATGTATCATGAGTTTGACTTATCCATTGTTACCGATTCAGTGTGTGACCCCTACGACGTATTTTGCATAAAGACAGGTTTTTCATACAACCTTTCCTGATGCATTACGTATGGGAAATCCATGATCCCCTTTTCTGAAATAATGGTGAATGTTACTTTAACCTGTAATGTTTTCAGGGGTTGCTATCACAGATGGTCTTCCTTCCATTTTTATGTAACCTGGATATGCATTTGTTCCGAAGTAAATTATACTTCTTGTTGGTGTACCTTACCAATGTTTGTAATGTTTACCTTTTTTTGGCTCTCTTGTTCTCTATATGAATAAAATAAGATTGCATTAAATCATATGTGGGTAGAGAGAAGCAGTTTCTTGGTGATTTATCATATCCCCGGGTAATCTATTGTCGTTAATCCCATGAGTCTATAATACAGTTCTTTTACATGCAAGTTGAAGTAGTCTTGCATACTGGAGGATCCAAACCATTCATTTTTTGGCCTGCAGTCAAAATAGGTTTAGACCTGGTACAAATTAGTGCCGCCCTTAGTAAATATAAAATCTACCGTTAACGATTGTGCTGTGTAATAAAAATCATCTACCATATTTATCGGCGTATAGCACGCACCCCAAGTTTAGGAGGGAATTTTAAGGAAAAAAAACTTCTAGGAGTGAAGTTTAACGAAAAAAACTTACATTAAAATGCCCATCAATGCAGCCTTATCGTGTCCATCTGCAGCCTTGTCAGTGTCATTGCAGCCTTTTCAGTGTCAGTGCAGCCTTGCCCCAGTGTCCATTGCAGCCTTGTCAGTGCAGCTTTGCCCCAGTGGTCAGTGCAGCTTTGCCCCAGTGCAGCTTTGCCCCAGTGCAGCCTTGTCAGTGCAGCTTTGCCCCAGTGTCCATTACAGGCTTGGACAGATTTAAATATGCCGCCAAGATTGCAGGGACTCGGCGGAGCGGAACGAGCGCCGCCGAGATCGCAGGGGACTGGGCGGAGCCGAGATACACATAGCCGAGTCTACTCGGCTTCGCTCACAGTGACGCCCAGTCCCGCCCTATGATGGACATAACACAGGTCCAATGGCGGGACTGGGCGTGACTGTGAGTGAAGCCGAGTACACTCGGCTATGTGTATCTCGGCTCCGCCCAGGCCCTGTGATCTCGGCGGTGCTCGTTCTGCTCCGCCGAGTCCCTGCGAACTCTGCGGCGCCATATTTAAATCATTGATATCAATCATTATATGATTGATATTTAAATCTACACTCGGCTATGTGAATGTCGGCGGCAATCGCTCCGATCGATCACAATTAGCGGGGATCAGCGTATAACACGCACCCACGATTTTCCCCTTATTTTAAGGGGAAAAAAGTGCGTGTTATATGCCGATAAATACGGTATGTGTATTCCAATCAACAAATTCCTTATAATATTCCAAATTGATAAATGGTGCTGGAGACAGTACTATTAAAGTATAGTCCCAGCTGCAGTCATCAGACTTCCAATCACAGTGTTTGCATGCACAAACTTTCATTGTGTATAGTCCATAGCCCTGCTATACTAATTACAATGAAAGTTTGTGCATGCAAACACTGCATTATTTGAAGGATTGGAAATATATACATCCCCATTTTTAATGTTTTTTTTCACTTGGACTGCACTGTGATTGGAAATCTGAGGACTGCATCTAGGACTATACTTCAATTGTACTGTCACCAGCACGATATATCAATTTGTAATATTATAAGGAATTAGTTGATTGGAATACACATAAGTGATTTACACAGCACAATAGTTAACAGTATTTTATATTACTAAGCATGTCACTAATTGTATTTGGTTTATTGACACATTTGCATGGGAATGTGAAGTGCACCAGCAGCTCTCATTTTAATTTAGCTGCGTTACACAGCAGCTCAGAAGGTTAGTCACCTTTTAGGTTTAGACCTGGGTTTTGAGTCCCTAAGTTAAAGTCTGGTAAGATTAATCACTTATAGCTAAAGTGATTGTAAAAGGTAAAACCTTTTATTTTTTTATTTAACCACTTCAATACAGGGCACTTACACACCCTTCCTGCCCAGACCAATTTTCAGCTTTCAGCTCTCATACTTTGAATGCCAATTAGTCATGCAACGTTGAACCCAAACATTTTATCATTTTTTTCATACAAATAGAGCTTTCTTTTGGTGGTAATCACCACTGGGTTTTTTATTTTTTGAGACATAAGCGAAAATTTAAAAAAAAAAAAAAAAACACACACTTTTTTAGTTTCTATGATAAAATTTTGCAAAAAAAACATTTTTGTTCATAAATTTGGGCCAAAATATATAGTGCTACATCTCTTCGATAAAAATAACCCAAATTAGTGGATATTATTTAGCTTCTGTGAAACTTACAGAGTCTACAAGCTATGGTGCAAATCACTGAAAATTTATCACACCTGATGTACTGACAGCCTTTCATTTCTTGAGGCCCTGAAATGTCAGGAAAATACAAATACCCCCCAAATGACACTTTTTGAAAAGTAGACAGCCAAAAGGTATTTAGTAAGTGGCATGGTGAGTTTTTTGAAGCTCTAATTTTTTCTCACAATTCTTGGGAAAATGAAATTTTTTTTCACAAAATTGTCATAATAACAAGTTATTTCTCACACACAGCATATGCATACTTCCAATTACACCCCAAAATACATTCTGCCACTCCTCCCGAGTATGGGGATACCACATGTGTGTGACTTTTACACAGCCTGGCCACACAGAGGTCCAACATGCAGGGAACACCATCAGGGGTTCTAGGAGCATAAATTACACCTCTAATTTGCTAACAACCTATTACATTTTTGAAGGCCCTGGAGTACCAGGATAATTGAATTACCCACAAAATGACCCCATTTTGTAAAACAAACACCCCAATGTCTATTCTATGAAGCATTAGGAGTCTTTTACACAAGTCTTCAGAAAACGTGGAAAGAAAATGAAAACCTATTTTTTTTTTTTTTTACACAAAGTTGTTAATTTATAAGATATTTCTCATAGCATAGCATGTATATAGCAAAAATGACACCCCAAAACATATTCTGCTACTCATCCCGAGTATGGCGATATCAGATGTGTGAGGCCTTTACACAGCCAGTTCACATACAGAGGCCCAACATTGAAGTAGTACCTTCAGGTGTGCTAGGAGCATAAATTACACATCTCATTTCATTCCTACCTATCACACTTTTGAAGGTCCTTGAGCACCAGGACAGTGGAATTACCCACAAAAAGACCCCATTTTGGAAAGCAAAACACCCCAATGTATATTCTATGAGACATGGGCTGCGACAGGTACTCTGGTACTCATATGGACTGTGAGAGGTACTTTGATGATGACTTATCAGTGGAATTATCAAATTACACAAACTCAAACAGACTACAGCAGATGAGGTACAGAGAATGGTAGATCTTGGGATAAGAGAGGTGTTCAATAAAGAGTGGTTTAGCACAACCGTGCTTGTGCTCAGACCTGATGGCTAGATCCACTTTTGTGGTTATCTCAGGAAGCTGAATGAGGTGTCAAAATTTGATGGCTACCCACTCCCCCAGGTAGATAAATCAATTAGGGGCTAGGGCTGGTCTGCTTCAAATCCACCTTGGACCTGACTGACTATGAGGTAACTGGCAAATCCTTCTGATAGACCGTGCCATAGACAATATTTTTTTTGTCACTCCGGAGGGTTTGCAGCAGTAAGTCTGCATGCTGTTTGGCTTGCAAGGAGCCCCCACAACTTTTCAAAGGGCTCTGGATAAGATACTTTTGCCACACCCCCACACCAGAAGCATGTAGTCACCAACTTAGACAATGTGGTCATAATTAGCACAGACTATGCAAGTCATCTCCCCATAGTTCATGGTCTTGGACGTCATACCGTAGGTGGAGTTGACAGCTAAGCCACAAAACATTAAAAATATGCTACAGGCATGGAGAAGCCTGGTATGTGAGGTGTGATATTGGCAGGGGTCTTATTAAACCACAAATGATCAATGACCACAGGGCAGGTGTGAACCTTCTGGGTTTGGTCAGTTACTATAGGAGATACATCCCTTATTAGCCACCATTGCACAGTACCAGTGTTAGTTGCTCACAACTTCAAAAGAGTTTTTGGTTCAGATGGATGGCCCTCCCAAGTGTTGGCTTGGGAGCAATCCTGTTCCTAAGGTACTACCTCTTCGGAAGTAAATTCTGCTGGTTACAGATAGACTTACAGTTCATGTGTGTTTATATACTGTGTAAATTATATATATATATATATATATATATATATATATATATATATATATAAATGGAGGAGAGATAAACAGAATATATATATATGAGAGAGAAAGAGAGATACATACCGTACACTGTTTATCTCTCCTCCATTGTCAATCACATCCTCATGTAGTTGTCCTCATCTTCAGACAACAGTCCTGGATTGTAGAGCAGTGGAAACAACAAGACCACTCCCCTAGGTAGGAGGACCAAAAAATGTGCCTCCTTGTCTCCTCCTAAATACTCTATAGAGAGAAAATACTGTAAAGCTGACCACAGACAGTGCAAATTTTTTTTTTCGGAAAGAGAAATTGCTTAATTCCCCCATTAACAAAGTCATTGTCGATTAAATAATCCCTCCTGTGAAGCTATTGCGTTCTCTTGGCGAGGGGAGCCATCCCTGAAGAGAGAACACACAGTGATTATTGCTAATGGCTATAGTCTCTGCCAATAATCACATGAAAATTTAAACAGGCTGGCTGTACCATAGTCGATTGATCAATCAATATAGTACAATCAGCCAGCCCATGTGCGATTCGAATCTCGACCAGTCCCTGCTGAAACTGCAGATATTTGAACAGCCGGCTTAAAGTGATATTAACCGCTTGCTGACCGCCCTATAGCAGCTTTACTGCTACAGGGCGGCAGCTCTGTGCCGGATCACGTATACATATACACACATTATCTGGCTGTTGTAGGTATGGCTCATGCATGCGCGCCATCCGCAGCTCACTTCTGCTGTGATCACACACAGCGAGAGCCCAGCAGTGCGTACGGTGGACTCAATGTCCGCTGGCACCCGCCGACTGTTTAGTACACAAGCAGAATGTAAACTAGGCAGATCGCTGTTCTGTTAAATAGGGAAGGCATTGATCATGTGTTCCTGCAAGACAGGGACAATGATTTATGCCTTCCCTTAGTAAAAGCACCTCCCCACAGTACACAAGCACTGGCTAGGAACACATTTAACCCTTTGACTGCCCCTGATGTTAACCCCTTCCCAGCACAATTGTCAGTTAAAGTAACGCAGTGCCGTATCGCGCAAAAAAAAAAAAATGGCCTGGTCACAAAGGGAGGTAAATGGTTAAAGGCTTGTTTTTTTTTTCTTTTAAAAATAACAAACATGTCATACTTACCTGTTCTGTGCAGTGGTTTTGCAGAGAGCAGCCCAGAGCCTCCTCTTCTTGGGTCCCCTGCAGGCCCTGCCGAGTGGCCCTACAGCAAACAGCTTGCTATGAGGGCACCCGAGCAGAGTTGCTGCTCTGTGTGTCCATTCCGACAGAGCCGCAGCTCGGCCCCGCCCCCTCTCTTTGCTCACTGGCTCACTGACTTTGAATGGCACCCTGCTGCTGTCTGAGCCAAAAGAGAAGGGAGAGTCCCAGAAAGCCAAGACTCTTCTGCAACATTGCTGGACCGAGATTGGCTCAGGTGAGTATTACGAGGGCTACTGCACATAGAAGGTTCATTATCTTAATGCATAAAATGCATTAAGATAAAAATAAAAACTTTCTGACTTTAGAACCACTTTACCATTTCTAGAGGAAGCATAGCTCTCACTTCCCTGGTCAGCACTACACCATGCACACCAACATCCTCTCTTTTAAAAAGGGAAAAACCAAGAAAAACAGACAGAACAGAACTCTTAGAGATCACCTTAAGGGAGATTAAAGACACCCCCTTTTAAAGGGCCCATAATAGATACAAACATATATTTGTTAATCTTCGAATGTCAATGTGACAAAAATGAATAATTGATGATTTTCTAAGGAGAAAAAAGTATGACTTTACATCACGTACTGCTATTTGATAGCATGCAAATATAGGAGGAGATGTGTCCCAATTGTTAAAATATCAGCATGTATGATTAACGCAAGACAAGCAAAAACATAAATTACTTACTGGATAAAAACATAAAAATAAAAAAAGACCAAATTACAGTCTGCAGAATAAGTCATAGAAATTGTGCATACCATTAGAAAATGCATTCTGGCAAGAAGTGAGCTGAGTGTCATTTAGTCAGTTCTTGTGGAAGTTCTTTCCATTGTAATAAAGATAAAAGATGCAGTCTGGGACAGTGAGCTCTAGCTATTATATCGACACTAATGTACACTGCACTATTTACTTCTCCCACTCTTTTAAAATCTCAACAGCTGGACACAATTTCCACAACATCAGCAAGTGCACAAGAGGCTGGCACTTCATGTAAGCACTTATAACCAACACAATAGCTCATATCGTAAGAGCTTTACTAACTTTCCATTTTCTACTATTCAAGCTAAAAGCTACCAGGGTTACCAGAATAAAAAGTTATATCAATGAAAGTCCTATAAAGGTTTGCTTTGGTAAAGGACCCAGCCTGCCCTTCCATGAAGCTTTTAATGGAAAGAAAGGTATTTTTTTCTACATCAAATTTAAACAATTTTTATGGCAAACATGAGATGATAAAATGCAAGTCGTCAAGGTAACAATATGTTTATCATTCAAGGGAACAAGAGACTTAATGACTATAAGGGAGAACACTACAGTTTATCAAAGTCAAAAGAACGAAAAAAAAAACCAAGCAGAGCAAAATAAGACAATACTTTTGTTAATTCAACATACTGAGAATATTTTGTTTCAGAGACACAAGATTTTGGAGTACTCAGAAAGATATTCATCTGGATGTAGCTAGGAGACTAAAGAATTATGTAAATAAAAAGGGACTTTTAATTGTTTGCCACCAGAGAACCATAGATGATCATCACACAAGGGGGTAAAAAAAAAAGGTTATTTTAGTGTACAAAACCTTAAAGTCATGCATAGATGCTATATTAAAAACAATCCAGTACCTAACAAGCATCCAGAATATAGAATGAGGTATATGCGTTTTGTGGTTATCATCGGTTTGTCAGGACCTCTGAAGCTGGTTTTACTGAAGTAGTAGTAGTTAGTCCTCTACAATGGCGGTAAAACCTCAATTAACAAAGCCTACTACACATGATCAGAAAATTGGACGAAAAATACCCCTTTCAAATTATTGTGTGTACGAGGCTTGAAAATGAAAACAATAAAATAAAAACTACTATACCTTCCGTTGATAGCATTTTTTTTTTTTTTTTTTTAGACCCAAAGGGTTATGTTCTTCAGAGGTGTTTGTTTGTTTTTTTCTTTCCTAGTGGGCAGCATTAGTCTGTAAAGGTAGATGTTAGCTCACATTCACATCGGATTTTTTTCCCCCCTTTCTTCATATGTTCATTGATATTTTGTCTCCTTTGTAGAGAACGAGTAGAAGTAGGAATTGCAAAATGCATAGACCTAAATCATACATTCTAGACACTTTTTTTTTTCTAGAGGTTTTTTTTATATGGCATCTATGGATGACTTTTAAGGTTTTGTACAGTAAAAAGGAACTGTTTTAATTTATTTGTCTGATCATGTAGGCTTCTCTGGTGGCATACAACTTAAAGTCCCTTTTATTTTAGGAATTGTTTATTGATTATACCTATAGGCATGGGCGTCTGCATAAGGGGGGCAAGTGCCCCCCCAAGGAGCGATCAGCCAGTTAACTGTCATGAAGATCAGGTGGCCGGATGACCCAGAGCATGGATCTCCTGGTGAAATAAAGCTTGTATATGAATAGCTGGCCACTGCCAAAGTCCTGCCTCCTTGACCGGCATTGGACCAGTGTGCTGTCTATCAGAGTAGCCGGTCTAGGAGGCGGGACTTTGTTTGACAGCAGCGGCTATTGATATACAAGACATATCACAGTGGGAGATCGCCACTCTGTGTCATCCGGCCAGCAGTTCCTCCTGATTCCTCCGTGATTAGGCTGCACTGATGGCCACGGAAATATTCTGCACTGATGGCCATGGAAATATGCTACATTGATGGCCACTGATGAGACAGGACTGATAAGCTGTACTGATGGGACTGCACTAATGGGCACTGATATGCTTTATGTTAATATTGTTAAAGAAGTTAATATTTATTTTTGCAACTTAATTCTGCAGAAAACATCAGTGTAATTTCATGAGATCATTTATGAGGGCGTGTTTAGGGGCAGGGTAGGGGTTAAAAACAGATTAGATATCGCTAACCAGACTATGGCAGCTTGATCCCAGGGGGGATCCAAGGGGCGGAGGATGCAAGCCCACCCTCAAAAAAGTTCTGCGGACACCCATGCCTATAGAATGCTGCCTCTTAAAACTTTGACTACAAATGGATAATAGAACATCACCCCACATTCTTAAAGTGTATTGCAGAATATCCAGGAGACCAACATCTTTTTCCTCAGCATTAGAGCTATATGGTCTATTTCTCCAGACTCCTTATATCGATCATCCAAGGGGAAAGAGCCAGACTGAATATAACAGCTTAAATGGTGATCCAATATTTTATTGGGGGGACAGGCTTTGGATCTAAAGGGCTTTCATTTTTACATGGGGTGCAAACATTAAACAAACCTTAAAAACTAATTTTTGCTGGAAAAAAGTTTTACCATACATAAAACAAAAAAAGTCAGAAAATACAGTAGAGAACAAGCAATAGCAATTCTGTATTTCTTCTATGAATACGAATATGATGTTGGAAAATCCATAAAAAAAACATACATTTGTTTACAGAAACAATAATGAACAGTACTGTTTAAAAAGGTCAATGGTTTTGCTTCTGACAAACACAAAGCAGCTCAATAACTCCCACAGATGAAAACAAAATAGGAGGATAACAGATACTGAATAGCAAATCCTTTTAATTACAACATACTTTGGAAAGCTAATGGATTAACCCCACCATGGAGATGTCAGCAAGAACTAGCTAAGGCTTGAGAAACAAGCTCACTTTTGACTTTCTGATAGAAGTATAATTTTTCCTATGTATTAAAGCGGAACTACACTGCATCTGGGCACCTCAAACAGAAAACGCCATTTAAATTAACTTTTAATATTCAAAGCGAACTCGCCCATCCATGTCTCTATGCTTTATTTTGTTGAGAAATCACTTTGAAAAACAGCCCTCTAAGCATTTCTAGTTCTGGCCATCTTGAGTAAGGGCAGATGATTCATGTAGCATTTACTTCCTGAAATCCATCTGCCCTTACTTTGATGACAATCTCAGAAAATCTCACACATGTGCAGTACAATATACATGGGCAGTACACTTTCACAAAGTCAGGTCTGCAAGCAGTAGGTTGTACTTAGCCAAGAAAAACTCATTCAGATGAAAAAAAAAATCCCATTAAGACTCCTGGGATGTCATTTTAGCCTAGGTTAGAAACCCTAAAGTAACTGAGGTGCAAAAAAAAAAAAAAAAAAAGTCAAAATCTGTATTTTTGCTAGAAAATTACATATATATATATATATATATATATATATATATATTTTTTTTTTTTTTTAACAGAGACCCTTGAGAATAAAATAGCTATCGTTGCAATATTTTACGTCACACGGTATTTGCGCAGCGGTCTTTTAAAACGCACTTTTTTCGGTAAAAAGACACTTTCATTTATTTAAAAAAAAAAACTACAGTAAAGTTAGCCCAATTTTTTTGTATGATGTTAAAGATGTTATGCAGAGTATACAGATACCCAACATGTCATGCTTTGAAATTGTGAACACTTGTGGAATGGCGACAAACTACGGTACCTAAAAATCTCCTTAGGCAATGCTTTAAAAAAATTTAACAGTTACCAGGTTGGCGTTACAGTGGAGGTCTTTAGCTAGAATTATTGCTCTCGCTCTAACAATGGTGGCGATACCTCACGTGTGTGATATGAACACCGTTTACGTATGCAGGTGCAACTTACACATGAGTTTTCGTTGCTTCACGAGCTCGCGGGGATGCTTAAAAATATATATGTATTTTTTTTATATTGTCACTTTAAGAAAAAAATTCTGATCACTTTTATTGCTGTCACAAGGAATGTGGGATCGGGGCTCTTTTTCCCCTTCATCTCATAAAATCAGTTAGACCCCTTTCACACTGGGGTGTTTTTCAGGTGCTTTTGGGCTAAAAATAGCGCCTGTAAAGTGCCTGCAAAAAGGCTCCAGGCTCCACTGCAGTCTCAGTGTGAAAGCCAGAGTGATTTCACAATGAGGAGATGCGGTGGCAGGATGTTAAAAAAAAAAAAAAAAAAAAGTCCTGCAAGCAGCATCTTTAGAGCGGTGTATACTGCTCCTCCACCACTCCTGCCCATTGAAATGAATGGGCACCACTGCCGAAGTGCATGCAAAGCGCTTAAGCAGCGGCGCTACAAGGGCACATTTAACCCCTTCATCGGTCGCTAGCTGGGTTATAAGCTCCCCGCTAGTGGCCGAATAGCATCGGTAAAATGACGGTAAATCGCTGCTAAAACTAGTTAAGTAATAAGTGATACAGAAAATGTCTTACATTCAAACATTTAACAAAACAAACCTCCAATCAATTCATTTGTATGTATAATTTAGATAAAAAAAAAAACTATATCTTGAATATTAAATACACAAAAACAGGTAATCAAAACTTTTGGACAAAAAAAAAAAAAATCAGCTAACTTTACTGCTTAGTTTTTTTTTTTTTAATTCATTAAAGTGTATTTTTTCCAAAAAATTGTGTTTGACAGACTGCTGCTCAAATACCATGTTACATAAAATATTGCAACAACCACTATTTTATTCCCTAGGGTCTCTGCTAAAAAAAATATATATAATGTTTGGGGTTCTAATTGACTTTCTAGCAGAAAATACTGGATTTTTACTTGTAAGCAACAAGTGTCAGAAAAGATTTAGTCTTTAAATGGTTAAAACTGAAAATTCCTACACACAGTGTGCAGTCCATTGATAAGTATAAGTATCTCTTTGCTTCTTTTCTCAGACTTGGCAGGCTGCCCAGATAGGAGAGATAAGACTCCATGGGAAGACTTCAGGCAAATTGCATTGACTTCTATTACAGAAGTCATTTGCAAGTTGAGCTGAAGGCCCGGTTCACACTGATGTGTTGTGAATTTAGCGCGATTCTGACAGAATTGCGTTGCAAATCTTCTTTGCGAATTCATTACGTGTTTGTGGGAATTTTCTGCTATTCTACTGGAATGAGTTGTCATTTTGGGAGGTGACTGCGATTTCTGTCTGGCCAATGGAACCCAAACTTCCTGTTCTCTTCCTGGTTTTTGTGGAGTGTGTGGAGGAGGAGCTGCAGGTGACGAATTTGCACATAAGTGAACCACCAATGCGATTCAAGATCAATTTACATTGATGTCTATGGAGACTAAATCCGCAACGCAATGCAGTAAACTCGTACAAGACCCTTTTTTTAATTGCATCGCATTCAAAGAGGAATCGCAACGTATGTATGTGAACGACCGTCATTGAAAATAATGACTTTAGGGATGACATGCGAATTTAAAGTGTTTTTGACGCATTGCATTCGTTATGAATTCGCATCAGTGTGAACCGGGCCTTAAAATCGGCCTTTTTTATCAGCACAATCGGCCGATGTCGTTTATTTAAAAAATGCCAGAAATCAGCCGATATATCGGTCGACCTCTAATTAATTTTGCCAAAAACTGATTCTGAATACTGTGTTTTTTTTTGTTTTTTGTTTTTTTAAATCGGCGCCATTGGCAAAGCCATTTCCAGCATCATTCCAGTCTCACTCTATCTGGCGGAAATGCCAGATTGTGGATTGGTTCTCTCCGTGGGATGGGAGGCCCGGGAAAATCGTCGGCTCCCCCCTCGCTCCTTTTGGATAACAGCCGAGTGGCTTAAGAACCAACCGCCCGAGGCCGCATATGTGCGTACGGTCAGCGCTATGAGGTTAAGGGGTTTTTTTTACCCACTATTGTAAAAACATGGAAGGTTTCTCTTACTTTTTGCCTTTCTACCTCCAACAGCCCCCTTAGCTCCCATTACAGGGAAACTAGCGTTCCCTCCTGCATGCCATTCCATGGCTTTCTTGAACTGGAGCTCTCCTGAAGCTTCCTATAATGTTCATTACCTCCGTGGAAACGTTCTCTTACCCCTTCTCCAACTATTTCACCATTCTACTCTTCGAAGAGGAGCTTGGCTCCAATATTTATTTAATCACTCACTTATTTTATTGGATCCATCTCTAATCACAATTACATAGTCAACTCACTTGAGCAAATGTGTTTCCCCTGAAATCCCACCCCACATTAGCTTCCTTATGTATAGCTCACTACTCTCTAATCAGTAATCTGTGATGGTTTATTATCTACATGAATGGGAAATAGTACTAAACATTTCAGCATCTAATTAGAATTTAAGTTGGCGATGTACCAAAGAAATTGGAAATCTCTTGCTTATTCGGTGGAACTGCCCAATAATCAAACAGTTCTAGAATAATTCAGCAAGGATACACAAAGTTAGATCTTCAACCATTAAACTGAGGCCGGAGATAGTCCCGCTTTCAGCAATCCCTGGTTTTAGCTTTTCAACCAAAAAGTCCCTACTCTTCCTTTGTGCTGCTAAAGCATAGATCCCTAGACACTGGCGATCTACCACTGTTCCCTCAATTGGCAAGTGGATATCTTAAAAAGAGGAGGTCCAGCCAAAAAATATATATATATATATATATATATATATATATATATATATATATATATATATATATATATATATATATATATATATATATATATATATATATATATATATATATATATATATATATATAAATAAATAAATAATTGTAAAAGTCAGCAGCTACAAATACTGCAGCTGGTGACTTTTAATATTAGGGCACTTACCTGTACAGGGAGCCCACGATGTCGGCACCCCAGCCAATCTTCGGATCGACTCCTGGGTGCTGCCACCGCCGCCATTCTTCGTAAGGGAACCAACCACTGAAGGCTTTCGGCTGATCAGATGAACCACGCATCCCTAATGCTTATGACCCTTATTTAATATACATTTTTTTCCCCACAGTACAGTTATAGGGAGTTAGCAAACAGCTGATTTTTCTTTATTGGCAGCACATCAGTTTACTGTGCAGTTCATATTCATACATCTACAGTGGTTCTGGACTATCCTTACTACGTTTAAATGGTGTTTTCATTTTAGGTTTTTTGCTAGTTCTCCATTTACAGGGATGATGCCATTTGGGCGCATCTGGTGTGTTGATCTATATGTGCGCGCACGGCACGGCGATGCTGTCCTCTTTGAGGACACTGAGTGAGGGGATGTCATCTTGTTCTATCTGACATTTCCCCGCCCTCAGCTCTGGGTCAGCCAATTCTGGTTGTCTCCAGGGCAGGTTCTCCGTGCTGGTGGGAGTTGACCACGTTGCGTCACTCCACTGTGCGGCTTCATGGTACTTCCCCCTGTGCATTCCAGCACATGCGCGGGGGGTCGTTGACGCAGGCGCAGTGTGGAGGAGGGGTGCAGTTGACGCCCAGGGGGCCCTACACGAGGGGCGGGTCTTTAGCACGATCACATCCAGCTGGCTTCTACTCGGAATCAGCTAGGATGTGACTGGTGGGGTTGTACTGGGGGCGGGTTTGCTACGCACCTCCATCCAGCTGGTTCCTAGCTGGATGGTGGGCGGGCTTAAGGCACGCCCACATCTGATTGATTCCTATGAGAGATCAGCGAGGATATCATTGATGGGGCTGCATTGGGGCGGGTGTATGGCACACCTCCATCCAGCTGAATCCTATCTGGAATCAGCTGTGATGGATCTGTTGGGGCTACAAATAGCCCTGTTTGTTTATTACTTTCCAAGGTAGGGAGTAGGACGGTTGGGTCAGAGAGAGTGCTGAAGAGTTTTCTCATAGTAAGTGGATTTTTGCTATATTGAATTTTGCATCCTCTGTTTTTGAATGCGTACTCGTTATTAACTTGCTGCCTCCATGTTCTCTGTTTCCTTCCCCCCTGCCTCTGCCTTGGTTGCACACAATTTGATGCTTGGACTTTTGTGGCCATGCTGATACTGCAGCCGTTTTGGGCTGTGACCTTCCATCAGTACTATCTGCGCCCCTTGAGCCTGCCAACCAGCCTACCTACCTGTATACGCTGACATCCCTGATTTGAGGTATGTCCGCTCCAATGGAGTATAATACTCCATTGGTTCTACCAGTTTATCTTTTATATATTCTTGTGCCTTTGATTCCAGGCTCCTCACCTTTTGGACCTCAGCACGCACATAGGCACCCCACCCCTATTTGGGGTACGATGTTTTTCAATACTACCTGGGATTTTCAATTTAAGTTCAGTGTTCTATGGTCAGCCAGTGGATGTCACGTCCGTTGGGCCAAGCGTGGGGTCATGAAATTTCCTCTCTTTTAATCATGTGGATATCTATCTGCTGTGTAAACGAATACAATGTAAGTGCATTGCATTTGTGATAACACTTTAGGAATATCTGATTATGTTAATGTTGATCGTTTTGTATTCTGCAATTCCAGATGTAAAATTTCTCTCTGTGAACCCTGATGAAGGAAAGACTTTCCAAAACGCTTCTGGTTCAGGGAACTACATGTTCTTTCATTGACGGTTTTTTAACATATCCACATTTATGTATTATTGTGTTCAATTTTGATATGTATATTTCATGTTTTGTGATTTTTTTTTTTTTTTTTTTGAATAAAATGTTATATACTCATTTTTTTTTTACATTTTCTCATATGTGGTAGTGCCTTCAAAGTCCCACCTCTAGGGGTACTCCTTTGTCTTCCACGATTTATTGGGATGTGGCACACCCTGTCAGATTTTGTTTTTTCTGCTGGTTACCTAGTGCGCATGCGCGAAGCACTTTCTAATTGGCCCGGTGGCGGGGGAAGGAGTAGGGCGGCCGAACTTCTGGGAGACATGCCATGGCCTGATCTCCCGGAAGTTGGGAAGGGGACGAGAAAGCGGAAGTTCCACTTTCCACTTTCACTAAACAATATGACAGATATGAGTCATATCAACTAACAGACTTTACATGGACACAGACGAGTTCAAGTCTCTGACATGACCCTACCCTTCTTTTCCAGGCATATACTTTATAGGCAAATGCTGTTAAGCTGCTAATCCAGATGCACTTTCCTCATGATACCCTTACAACTCTATTTAATTTTTTTCTTTTCTAGTCTTGCGATATGTTCATATTTACAAAGTAATTGGTTTCACTCCTTTTATAAATTCACTTCAGGCTGGTTCTTTGCCATTATTGCATATAGACATGTATAGTGTATTGGGGGACCAAGTCTTTTACTCACGTTAGGCAGATTCCCGTTCCTCTTTAACAAGCCTTGCTATACCATCCGTGGAGAGCTACACCCTTGGATAGGGATATTGTTGAACAAATAACATTTTAATACTTGCCTCTGGTAACTGTATATTCTGAGTACAAGAAGAGTACAGAAAGATTTCTGCAGCATTAAAAAGGTCCCAATGAGCACAGTGTCCTCCATTATCCGTGAATGGAAGTTTGGAACCACCAGGACTCTACCTAGAGTGGGCCTCCTGGCCAAACAGCCATCGGGGTAGAAGGGCCTTAGTCAGAGAGGTGACCAAGAGCCCAATGGTCACTCTGACAGAGCTCCAGCATTTCTCTGTGGAGAGAGGAGAACCTTCTGAAAGAACAACCATCTCTGCAGCACGCCACCAATCAAGCCTCTATGGTAGAGGGGCCAGACGGAAACCACGCTTCAGTAAAAGGCACATGACAACCGCCTAGAGTTTGCCAAAAGTCACCTGAAGGACCCTCAGACCATGAGAAACTAAATTCTCTGGGCTGACGAAACAAAGATTGAACTCTTTGGCCTGAATAGCAAACGTCATGTCTGGAGGAAACCAGGCACCGCTCATCACCTGGCCAATACCATCCCTACAGTGAAGCATGGTGGTGGCAGCATCATGCTGTGGAGAGGTTTTTCAGCGGCAGGAACTGGAAGACTAGTCAGGATTGAGGGAAAGATGAATGTAGCAATGTAAGGACATATCCTTGATGAAAACCTGCTCCACAGCGCTCTGGACCTCAGACTGGGGCAAAGCTTCATCTTCCAACAGGGCAACGACCCTAAGCACACAGCCAAGATAACAAAGGAGTGGTTACAGGACAACTCTGTGAATGTCTTTGAGTGGCCCAGCCAGAGGCCAGACTTGAACCCAATTGAACATCTCTGGAGAGATATGAATGGCTGTGCACCGACACTCCCCATACAACCTGATGGAGCTTGAGAGGTCCTGCAAAGAAGAATGGGAGAAATTGCCCAAAAATAGGTGGGCTAAGCTTGTAGTATCACACTCAGCAAAAACTTGGGGCTGTAATTGGTGCCAAAGGTGCTTCAACAAAGTATTGAGCAAAGGCTGTGAATACTTATGTACATGTGAGTTTTATTTATTTTTAATAAGTTTGCAAAGATTTCAAACAAACTTCTTTAATGTTGTCATTATATGATATTGTTTGTAGAATTTTGAGGAAAATAATGAATTTGATCTATTTTGGAATAATCCTGTAACATAACAAAATATGGAAAAAGTGAAGCGCTGTGAATCTGGTTGCACTGTATATGTAATTTCCCACCTCCATTGTATTTAGCTGGTCAGTGAGCATGGAGGAGGGAGGGAGTTGCCTGTCACTTTCCACCCTGTATACACCCACATGTGTGAGACTCTATAGTCACATGGTTTGCTCAGGTGTGATGGGAGGAAAAGCTCAGCATAGAAACTCACTGAAAACTGAGCATGTGCAGAGTTGCCACCAGATCTGTAAAATCCCTAGCTGAATTGGGGACATGGATAGAAGGTGGTGATAGACAGCAGCAGCATCAACCAGGATTTTGCACAATACAGAAAACAAACCTCAGTGGCTGAGTATAAACAGCATGTAATACACCATTTACTGTTCGTTTTTTATTATGTGGGTTTAGGGACACTAACTAGGAAACACAAGCTATATACACAAATGCAACTGCATTTTCTATGTACTGCAGAGGCAGCATACTATATAGGTACTTCTTTCTAAAGAAGGTCAAAAATATTGTTGAATCTCCTCTATGCACAAATGTCTTATTTATATGCTGGAAATCTCCATCTCCCTTTTTTTTCTGTATCTTTTTATGATAGAAAATTTAAAAAAAAATACTGGATTAAAAGAAAAAGGTTAAAAAAAGTAAATATAATCTATCTTCACATCTATTTACTAAGCCTAGAAGCATAAGGATTAAAAATAATTAAAAGGATAAATTCACCTTTGGTAACATGGCACACCTGTATTTAGAACGTAACACGTTCCTAAACAGCACCTGCCTGTGCCCCTCCGATCCCCACCAGTGATAGACAACTAGTATCCACAACACTACTAAAACCTGGCATAAAATTTAAAAAAATTAAATAATTCAAAGCAGAAACAAAGTTAATATGTATATCAATACAAAGTTAAAATACAATGGGACAACAGTGCATTTGGGTGTTACTGAAACAGTAGCAAAGCTGCAAAGGTTTGCGTAAAACCAGGGAAAAACAGCAGCATTGCCCATGCCGCATGAGTCTCCTTGGATCATTTAGGTCAATAAAATAGAGCAGCAGAACCTGTGGGAGAGTAGCAAAATTATCAGGTATGCAATTCATTTAAATTTTCAATACAACATTTGATCTAAAAACAAACCCTCTTGAATGGATGGATGCCTAGAACGCAGGAAAAAAAATATGCTAAGAAAAATCCATAAAAACTTAAATTTTTTCTCATTACCACTGCAGCCTCTACTTTCCTATGCACTGCCTCTCTGAACTTCTGGTCGAGAAATTAGCACTCATCACTTCGTTAAACACACCACCCCCCCCCCCCCCCCCCCATTATCCCTGCTTGGGACTACATGTCCCATAAAGCCAACACCACTGCGATATTACTAAGGTCAGCTGCTGAAATGGATTTTAAAAATACAGGGTTTTATACACGATAGCCTTAAGCACACAGGAGGTTTTTTGTTTTGTTTTTTTGATTCTCCCAGAAGCATTTTTTCAGAACAAAATACCTGACGCTTGTAAAAGTGTCTAACACAGGCGTCAAGTGTTTGGGTGTTAATTCACTTTATTGGTCAGAATAAATAATTTATTCTGGCCATTTACAAGCATCAAGGTTTCTTTTTTCTACCCAAACTCAGTTGCTCCTGGACACAGTGGCAATGGGTTTTTTTCCCTGCCTCTAAATGCTGCTAAAAGCCTATGTGTGCATAGACGCATAGGAGAACATGCAGGGGAGTTTAGAGGTAGAAAAAAAAAACACCAGGCCCCCCCCCCCCCCCCCCATAGGAGCAGCAGCTGGAAAAACGCCCAGTGTGCATGGGGCCTTATGAGAATATTTGCTATAGCTTTCATGTGTAAAGAAACAAAACTACTTACTTTATAGAGTTCCTGAAATGGTCCTCAGCTGGGCTTTTCACTGTGCAGCTGTTTAATAGCCACAGGTCTGCTTGCTCTGGACTTTCTATGGAGAAACAAAACATTGAACGAGGATTAAACACTTGATCCCTGGAATTCCTAAAGACTAGTAAAGGCAGATTTTTCTAAAGTGTCTCTCGTCCATTCTAAAAGTGGTAAAGAATGGGCCAAATTCATATACCAGTCTAGAACTTGTACTTGTTATTTGGCTGATACTGCACCACTTTTAGAATGAAGGTGAGACACTTAAAACCTGAGAGTGTACGCCAAAAGAGTCAGTCTTAATTAGCTCCACTTTTACATTTGGCGCACTCAATGCGACACAATGTAAAAGTGGCGAATACAAGAACTATCTGAAAATAGTAAATTTGGTCACTTTCACAACGGAAAGTGTCGCAAACACTTCATGAATTTGGTGCAATACATTAACGTCAGAAAAGTTGCGCTGCAACTTTAATGAATCCTCCCCCAAATTCCCCAGGGTAGAAAATTATTCGATAGTTTTACATCGATTAGCAGCGCCGAGATACTTTATTCATTAATATGATTGTATTTCAAGTGATTGGATTATGGGATTACAGGGTGGAGACGAAATTCAATGTACAACTTACAATCATACAACTGTATCTTGACTATTAAACAAGATCCACTCTCTGTGCATGGCATATCGATCAAATGAGTTGTCCACTAAGGATCAATCACTCCATTCAGAAGAAATCAATGATTCGTAAATAAAACCAGTCACTTACTGAAGCATTAGTGCCCACTATTGGGCTAGGTTCACATATGACCGGGTGAGATTTGCAGATAGTTTTTAAAAAGGAGTCCGATGCAGCTTTGTTCACCGGTTCAGGTGTGATTCAGATGCAAATTTTTATTTAAATTTGCATCTGAACCGGACCTAAAATCACAAAGGACTCTTTTTGAAAACGGACAGCGGCTGCTCCCGAGATGTGTGAACTGGCTCCATTGCAAGCCGGTCTGGTTCACACGTTATGCGAATCGTATGTGGTTCAAAACGCATCAGATTCTCATAAATGTGAACCTAACCTTAGAGGTAGCCATGGAATGCAGAGCCCCACTATCACACTAAGGTACAAAGGTTTTGTGAAGCTCTATTGGGGGCTAAAAACAAACACATACCTAGGATAATAAAGTAGTTTCACAGTGTATCAGGGTAAACGGTTTCTTGTTTGACGCATGTGATTCGTAAAGGAATTTGTTCAAATCAAATGCAATTTTTTTGCAGTGTGATTTGAGCCTATTCATTTTGTAAGGCTTAAATCACACTGCATCCACACCAAAAGTGCATGCACCTTTTTTTGCCGCACTGGAATTGGATCACGTGGATGTTCACACCCATGCGAGCATATTCAGCCGATCACACTGCGTTCTGCAACCTGTTTTTGGGGTGCTGTTAACCTAACATCGACACCCACAGTGGTTCACATGAACGGAGTGTGATTATGATGCGCACAGGAATCGCTTGCAAATCCCGCACTGCATCAGTATGAATCAAGACTTAAAAGGAGTTGTAAAGGCAGAAGTTTTTTTTTTTTTATCTTCATGCATTAAAATAAAAACCCTTGTCTGCAGCAGCCGCCTCCCCAGCACCCTCCAATTACTTACCTGAGCCTCATCTCTCTCCAGCGATGTCCACAAGTGTCTAAGCCATCTGGGACACTCCCCCTTATTGGCTGGGACACAGTAGCAGCGCCATTGGCTCCTGCGGCAGTCAAAGTCAGTCAGCCAATCAGGCGGTGAAGGGGTGGGGCCAGGTCAGAGCTCTGTGTCTGAATGGATTCACGGAGCTCTGACTCGGCTCAGGTGCCCCCATAGAGAGCTGCTGACTGAAGGGGCACTCGATAGGAAGGAGGGGCAAGGAGCAGCAAAGAGTGACACGGAAAGAGGAGGATCAGGCCTGCTCTGTGTAGATCCAACTGCACAGAGGAGGTAGAGTATGTTATTTTTTAAAAGAAAAACTGAGACTTTACAATCACTTAGGATTCATGTACACGACTGCTTTTTAATTTTTGACTATTTAAAAAAAAAAAAAGCTTCCAAAATGCAAACGCAGCATGTAAACGTAGCAAAACTGATGTTTTTAAACGTTGGCTACTATTTGTCAAGTTAAATCGTAAAGGAGAGATTGTAAAACGTCCCGTGTACATTAAGCCTTTAATGGCAAGTATTCTACGCAGAGTATTGTGGTTTTCAGTTTGATAAATGATTTGCCCAGCACTTTATCTGTATGTATTTTTTTCTAGCATATCTAGAATAAAATGTGTTAAGGAACTACAAAAACTTTTCTAATACATACAACCACATAACTGATCAGATCCATTAAATTAAAAGAAAAACCGAAAATATTCTTTTTGTAGGCACAATACATTTTACAAAAGAAAAAAAACAAATTAAGATTTGATTTCTGCTTAAGCCTCAGCTTGATGGAAATATGCCACTCTACAGTTTACTATCAAGCAAATTGTAAAAACCAACATGCAAATTGCTATGCAAAGCAGCAACTGTGAAGTGAGTCACATGCTGAATCAAAGGTAAAAGTGTACAACTTCTGACTCTCCCTCTTGTTTTCATGCAGTAAGGGCAGCAAGCTCTGAAAATTAAAATCCTCCTCTGTAGGATCAAATAAATGATCTTTATCTAAATAATCTATATCAGCATTACCAAACACTGAATAATCTGGACACATTCCAAGTCCAAACACAGAGACATGTTCTCCTGAAATGACCCACAAAGCTCTTCCATGAGCAGTACAGTGTCACTGAAACACAGTTCATAATTCTAGTAACAGACCATCACTTTCATAGAATTTAAAACATCTTGAAAGGTTTAAAGCTGAATTACAGGTATGGCTTTTTTTCCCCCATAGTTAGATTGGTCCATCTTGAGGAAATGTTGGCATGCATATGCCATACCTGTGGGACCACCGTGGAAGTGGATAATCATTGTCTTCTGGGTACCATGTTCAGGGGCTGCCCTGCTGCACAGGGAACACAGAGTTGCTAGCTTAGCATGGCCACAATTTACAGAACACCTTGTGTTTTTCTTGTTGAATGCAAAACGTTCTGACTGGACAAGGTGGACAGGCAAGACAGCGATATTACAGACACCACTTCATTCAATCAAAGAACACTTTACATTCATTGAGAGAAACACAAGGTGTTCTGTGATTGTGCCCAGCCAGCAACCCCCTGTGTTCACTATGCAACAAGGCAGCTGCTCGGCAGGGGACCCATAGGATATCAGTGATCACTGTAGTAGCAGTGACTACTTCAGTTATTCTCCACTTCCACTGGGATCACACAAAACGGCACACAGGGCTGAAGGGGTAGGGGGCACCTGCCCCAGATATGTACAGTGGGGGGCGCACCGGGAGCTCCTCTCTCGGTCTCCCACTGACAGGAGTGACTGCCGTGTCACTTGTGTTAGCAGGGATTTCTTCCATACGTAGCGTGGTGGTATCGCCACCTCCAACACTAACTCTCTACAAGTACTAGCGGCCTGCAATAAGCAAACACAGAAGCGGATTCCTTTGCAGATTCTGTGTTTACATATGACACATCGCACCAAGTGACCGTGTCTCCTCAGCTCAGGAGCAGCTGCCAAGAGGCTAGGCATGGAGCGGTCTGCAGTAGTGCTGTACTGGGCAGGCCACAGGAGGAGGGGAGAGCTCTGTGTACTGGGCGGCCCTGGGAAGAGGGGAAAGTAATGCGTATTGAGGGGCTAGGAGACGGAGGAGCTCTGTGTACTTGGAGGTGTGGTAAAGCTTTGTGTATTAGGAGGTGGGGGGAGTTCTTTGTACTGGGGGTGCAAGGAGGTGGAGGGAGGGGAGCTCTGAGTTTTGGAAGTTCTAGGAGGAGCTCTAAATATTGGGAGGGAGTGCTAGGAGACGGTGGAAGGTCTGAGTTTTGGAGGTTCTAGGAGGAGCTCTGTGTATTGGATGGGGGAGCAATGTGTATTGGGGGAGATCTGTATATTGGGGGTGCAGTTTCCCATCTTCACCCTGAGCACCGATTAACCATGTCCCAGCACCAATACATACATAATTACATTGGTCCAAGCTGTAAAGAAAGCCATAGCTGGAATTCAGCTTTAAAGGACCAGTATTCCATCCTTTTTACAAGGGTGTCATAGAGGAAAACTACACATATGTAAAAGGTTTCAGGAATGGGCAAATGAACCCCTAAGGCAGGCCATATGTGATTTTCCTTCCCGCAACCACAGGTTCCAGGAAAGAAAATCGCTTTTTTTTGGTACAGTAATGTTGATGGGGGAATCCCTCTTGCTGAGCTATTGGGTTCTGCTAACAGGGGGGGCGCAGGAAGCTGTTCCTGCAGAGAGAACACAATGATTATTGCTAGCAGCTATAGGCGCTGGCAATAATCACACGCTAGAAATCCAACACACTGGTTGTACCCAAGTCCACTCATGCACTTGGGTACAATCAGCCTACCCATAGATGGATCGAATCATGGCCAGTTCAGCAGGGAGGGATGAGAATCATCTATAGCTGGCTTAAAAAGCTGTAGCTGGTGGAGAATGGAATCACATGTTCCCTAAATAACAGGGGACTTGTGTTTTACAGGTTACAATAACTAGTCTATGAATTCCACTTACGTTGATTACCAATGCAAGAATATTCAAGGCGACAGCCATGTTTGACAGGCGTACAGGGGCAGTTGTGCTATCCTGAACATAGATAGTATGCATTCAGGGCCTTGTACCCGCTCCTTGTAAGCCTGTCAACCACCACTGTGTGGGCCATTCACACACACAAACTGCTTGCAAGCAGCTCCAGGTCACTCCAATCGCATAAAAAGCTAATATTTGCTGTAAAGACCTCAATGTGCATGTGAGTGAGACCTAACGCTCATTTTTACAGGGGATGTTTTAACCCAGGAGCGATCGTGGGTGCCCCTAGTGGCCAAAAGGTGAAGCGACGTAAGGTAATGTCGTTTCGCCCAGCCGCGCCATTCTGCCACAGTTAAACTACAGCAGAAAAAAAACTGGTCAGCAATCAGTTAATATATTCAATTTTAAAATATACAAACTAACCCCCTAAATAAGGTGACACTGCCACATAATAAAATAGCCGTGACTGAAGGGAGGGAGGGAACACCACAGCTTGCTGCTACTAAGGCGACTGAAATCTGGGGCTCGGAACCCCTTTTATTTGAATCTCCTCACAGATCCCCATAAACTGCAGCAAACAGGGGCCAACCAGAAACCTTTCCGCATTTTTTCTAACCTGAGGGGATCCTAGAAAACCATGCTGCCGCAATCCTATGAGGAAAGGGGGGCTTATAGCTGTTTTTTCCTCCCTTTTTCCTTTGATTCCACCAGGAAGGATATGATTATCTGTCAGCTTTAAAAGCTTCCTGGTGCGATAACTCTAGTAGGTTCAGACACAGAAGTCTGCACTAATACAAAAGTGAGAATTTTCCCATCCCCTGCAACAAAAAATGTTATTTTTGGTGAGTGACTCCTAAAGGGAAATCACGTCTAAAGGGATGCAGGCCTTGCCCATTTCCTCAATAGAGTGCTGTATGTGCAGCAACTGACTGATAATTATGAAACCACTCCCATACACATACAAATTGCTTTTTCACATTGACACAGTCAAACTAATGGCTATTTATTCACAAATAACAAAAGGTAGGAACCTCCAACAAAGGTTGGTATAATCCTTGCAATGTACATTGATCATCCAGAAGGGAATATTTTTTTTCCTCGACAAAAATAAAGTTACACTTTAAAGAAAGAGGCAATGATGACATTTTCGAACAGAAAAACTACCGGGAAAAGTAGCAAGCCAATTGAGATTAGTGCATCATGAATAGCAAAATGCAAGCAAGCCACATTTGAATTAATGCTGTAATAAAAATAATAACTTGTAGGTTTACAATAGAACAAAACATTTTACATTACATTTTAGGTGAAGCAAATCCAACTAGAAGCACATGTGGCTGCATTGGATTATTCAGGTTAAAGCTACCTGACTGCAGATGCATTGCTTTCCTGAACCGTATTAGATGTTACTGATTATTTTTTTTTTATTTTTCACTAGACATTGGCTGTGTTTAGATGCTTACTAATGTCTTTCCACTAAAAAGTCTAAACCAGTTCTAAATTTATAACCACAGAAAATCTGACAATATAAAACCCCAGCAAAGTAGGGGTTAATTTTAGTTTCAGCAACACTAATGAAATATTCCTTTTCTGAAACAACCCTTCAGGTGAAACGGTTATATGATCACTTGGCTTAGAAAGCTGTGTAGTTATGTCCACAGACAGCTTGGCAGTAAGCTAAAATGGGAAAAAGAAACGCCCATGTTTAGATCTGAAGAAAATTATTGAATGCATAAATAAAAGCACAAAGGTCTAGGCTAACAGGATATGCATCGGAGTCTGACAAGGCTCATGCAGTTGTCAAATCATTTCTTACTTTTCGATTGGACAGTTTGCCTTTTCTAAAGTATAAGTATTGCTCAAGCTTTGCAAAAAAAAATGTACAAGGCTTCTGGGACCTCCAACAGGCAGATTGAACAGGCTCAAATTAAAGAGGTTGTTCAGGGAAATGGGCCTATAAAATATGTGGTTAAAAATTTTGAAAAAGCACTTCAAAGTGTCAGGCTAGGATTACATTTATGCAAATTGGATGCGTTTTTTCCCCGCATCCAAATAGCATAACAGGAGTTTGTTACCAGCTCTCAATGGAGCCGGTTCACACATCTCCGGGGTGGCTGTGGAGCGAATTGCACAGGCATGTGCGTCTTTGGCTTCATTTCAGGACCCAATTCAGGCAAAAATTTGGGCCCGAGTCATCCCTAAAAACGGAGAACAGGGATGCACCTGCTGTCAGCCAAATCCGTATTAGGTGTGAACCCAGCCTTAAGGGGGTGCATTTATGAAAAAAATTTGCATATCCATTTGTTCAGCAAAGCTGCTGGTATACATATGCTCTGTGAGAATGGTGTAAAATGAAATGCTCTCCTATTTTCTCTACAGGTTAAATGTTATTCATTCAAAAACACTGCATCATTACTAAATGATTTTCCACAAATACATATTTATTTCGTACAATTATCAGGTGCATCTTCGGGACATAATCCAGTATTTTGCTGAACCACTCTTTTTTACAAACAAAAATGATCTGTAAATAAAAACGCCTGAAAACAATTAATTTTGCTCCATTCACACAGAAGGAAAGTACCAGCAGTTTCTCTGGCCAAATAGCTATGCATGTTTTTTTAAATACACAGAACTTCATTTTCTTGATCTTAACCTCTGCAGTCAAGTTAGTGAACTTTTAGAGCCCCCTAAGGCCTCATGTACACAAATGGATGTTACACTGAGAGCAGTGGGGGTCTGTGCAGTCAATTGACAACATTGGGACTGTCTGCACAGGGATGCATGGAACACCTGTTCTTCACCTCGTGGGTAAACACCTCCCCTCCATGGGCGTACAGTTACGTACAACCCGTGTGAACCTAACTTGTTACTCAAATGCAGTAAGGCTGGCTAAAATTTAACACATACTTAGGGCTTTTTCTTTAATTACAAGGTATTTCTGAAGTCCTGTATCAATTCTGCCCTGTGTCAGCAGCATGTTTGAAATGAGGCCTGGTGCTTTCACACAAAGCACATCTGTTCTTTCCTTAGTGGTCCCCTGTAGAGCACTCCAAGCAACAATGCTGCATGGGCGTTGGTAAACGGAGCATTATGCATAGGCCACAGCTGAGTGCGGGAGAGTAGGACCACTGCACCCTTTGTTATTAAAAACATTTTAAATTCTTGAAGCTAGGCTTTAGGTGTACATACATATTGCCTTTTTTAAGGGGGAGCCTTAAAAGGTAGCGTAAATCTGAAGAAAAACTATCTAGTATTCATGAGTACTGGAGACCTAATTTTTATTCTTGACAAAAGGAATTTTAAACTCAGCGCTGCACCTATAAAACTATTAATATACATATATACAAACATCAACATGTGTAACATAATATCAACATGAATAACATAAAGTGCTCAGTGCCAATATAGTGCAAGATAAAGTGCAATCAATAAAGTTCATCAGATGTGAGATACACGACTGGTGACACGTTAAGATATGTTTCTGGTGACTTCCTGTACTCCTTGTTTACCTGTCAGGGAATCAACACTCCTTGAAGATACTGGCTGGTTTCCCACCTATAAACACCTTCTATAAAAGCTTTGGATGGAAAATTAAAATTCAACAGATCATCCACAAACACCGCTGAGTAAGTTTGAAGGACCATGGTCATTTGGTGGAGGATAGGAGACTCTATCCCTTAAAGGCATAATACACGCACTCTGTGGACGGGATACACCTTCTTGATACCCAATACAAGCGCATTTATCATCTTTATCTAGCGAGTGGGGACCCAGGAGGGGAGCACAGGAAGTCACCAGAAACATATCTCAACGTCTCACTAGTCCTGTATCTCACATCTGAACTTTATTGATCGCACTTTATCTTGCACTATATTGGCACTGAGCACTTTATGTTATTCATGTTGATATTATGTTACACATGTTGATGTTTGTATATATGTATATTAATAGTTTTATAGGTGCAGCGCTGAGTTTAAAATTCCTTTTGTCAAGAATAAAAATTAGGTCTCTAGTACTCATGAATACTAGATAGTTTTTCTTCAGATTTACGCTACCTTTTAAGGCTCCCCCTTAAAAAGGCAATATGTATTATTATTATATTGATGTTTGTAATATATTCATAATAATAGTTTATAGGTGCAGCGCTTAGTTTAAAATTCCTTTTGTCACTTTTTTTGGGTACTTACCTTGCACTACAGCAGCAGCCCTAATATATATATATATATATATATATATATATATATATATATATTATTCAAACAGCGCGGGTTGATTAAATTATATTTTTATTCTTACTTACTTTTATTCTTACTTGAAATGTTATAGTTCAGGAGTAATTTTGAATTAAAAACCAGTATGGATTTACGCATACAAATCTCTGTTGCAGTGTGGACTGGTGCCCTCCTGTCCCGAAACTCTACCACTCTGAGCAGAATTTAGAATTCTTAGCCAGGTGCCTGTGCTGCAATATGCTAAAGTGGGGATAGGTAAAGTCAGGCAGGATTCTATTGCTTTGCTCAGTAATGACAGTCTAAACTGTGAATTTACCTACAGGAGGGTAGAGTGTAGAGCAGTGATGGCAAACCTTGGCACATCTTGTAGAGTAGATGAATGTCCATGCTTTAAGGTCGCTTCACTGTGTAATCAACAGGTAGTACAGCTTGTATAACCAAGATTTACCGCTAAAGAACCCCAGTTAGACTATAGCAGAATTGGTGAGCCTGGTAGGCAGTTACTGTATAAGCCTTGGCAAGCATCCCTTCACCAAAACAAGTGTAAAAGTGTACATTAAAGTGTTACTAAACCCACAACAGTAAAATCAATCTGTATATGCAGCATAGCATGCTTGTTATACTCACTGTGAAACTTAAGAGGTTAATCCTCTGCATTGTGTAAAAAGGTTGTTTTATCCAGTATGCACAGATCCTGCCCTCCTGCACTGTCTATCTGGGGAAAGCCAGCTAACACAGGCAGAGTAGCCAACCTGCACATGCGCAGTTGTGTCTTTTATGCTGGAGAGAAGTTTCTTGTTCTCAGAGCTAGCCAGGTCATATGATATTGACATCACACATGTGGGCGTGTATACAGGTGGCAGTGAAAATCTCCTTCCTGAACTCTCAGCACTGAAGAAACGGTGCCATTTATCATGTAACCGTGGTATACAGATCTTTCCAAAAAAGGTATATAGTGGCAGTATTTCACTGTTAAAAAAAAAAAAAAAAAAAAAAAAAAAGATTTATAAGGTGTGGGCGGGGGGCTGGCCTGGGGAAGATGAACCATTTTCATATTACTAAGTTTTGTAACACTGAGGCTGGGTTCACACTGGTCCGACAAACGCTCCGACATTGGGAGCTCATGTCGCATGACGTGTGAAATTTAATGTTTCCCTATGGGAGCCGTCCTAACTGGTCCGACACAAGTCGTTCCGACTTTAGAAATGCTCCCTGTACTACTTTGGTCCGACTTTGATCCTACTTCAGCCTATTGACTATCATTGAAGTCGGATCAAAGTCGGATTGCCGTCTCGCATGATCCGACTTCGGCACGCGACTTGTGCTCAGATCATCTTGAGGGGGAACTCCGCGCCAAATTTTAGATAAAAATCCGGCATGGGTTCCCCCTCCAAGAGCATACCAGGCCCTTGGGTCTGGTATGGACCTTGAGGGGAACCCCCTACGCCGAAAAAGCGGCGTGGGGGGGGTCCCCCCAATCCATACCAGACCCTTATCCGAGCACGCAGCCCGGCCGGACAGGAATGGGGGTGGGGACGAGCGAGCGCCCCCCCCCCTCCTGAACCGTACCAGGCCGCATGCCCTCAACATGGGGGGTTGTTGCCTTGGGGGAGGGGGGCGCGCTGCGGCCCCCCCACCCCAAAGCACCTTGTCCCCATGTTGATGAGGACAAGGGCCTCTTCCCGACAACCCTGGCCGTTGGTTGTCGGGGTCTGCGGGTGGGGGGCTTATCGTAATCCGGGAGCCCCCTTTAATAAGGGAGCCCCCAGATCCCGGCCCCCCACCCTATGTGAATGAGTATGGGGTACAGCGTACCCCTACCCATTCACCTAGGAAAAAAGTGTCAATTTAAAAAAAAAACACTACACAGATTTTTAAAGCATTTTATTAGACAGCTCCGGGGGTCTTCTTCCGACTTCGGGGGTCTCTCCGGTTCTTCTCCACGCTCTCCGGATCTTCTGCCGGGCTCCTCCGCTCTCTTCTGCTCTTTTGCCGCTCTTTTGCTAAAGCGGAGGAGCCTGGTCTTCAATCTTCTGCCTTCTGCCCTCTTCTCCTGATGTTGACACGACGCTCTCTGGGGCTAGAATGCTCTCTGTGCGCTCTGCTCTGACTTATATAGGCGGTGACCCCGCCCCCTTATGCCGTCACAGTCCCTGGGCATGCTGGGACTATGACGGCATAAGGGGGCGTGGTCATCGGGTGATGACCACGCCCCCTAAAACGTCACAGTCCCAGCATGCCCAGGGACTTTGACGGCATAAGGGGGCGGGGTCACCGCCTATATAAGTCAGAGCAGAGCGCACAGAGAGCATTCTAGCCCCAGAGAGCGTCGTGTCAACATCAGGAGAAGAGGGCAGAAGGCAGAAGGCAGAAGATTGAAGACCAGGCTCCTCCGCTTTAGCAAAAGAGCGGCAAAAGAGCAGAAGAGAGCGGAGGAGCCCGGCAGAAGATCCGGAGAGCGTGGAGAAGAACCGGAGAGACCCCCGAAGTCGGAAGAAGACCCCCGGAGCTGTCTAATAAAATGCTTTAAAAATCTGTGTAGTGTTTTTTTTTAAATTGACACTTTTTTCCTAGGTGAATGGGTAGGGGTACGCTGTACCCCATACTCATTCACATAGGGTGGGGGGCCGGGATCTGGGGGCTCCCTTATTAAAGGGGGCTCCCGGATTACGATAAGCCCCCCGCCCGCAGACCCCGACAACCAACGGCCAGGGTTGTCGGGAAGAGGCCCTTGTCCTCATCAACATGGGGACAAGGTGGTTTGGGGTGGGGGGGCCGCAGCGCGCCCCCTCCCCCAAGGCACCACCCCCCATGTTGAGGGCATGCGGCCTGGTACGGTTCAGGAGGGGGGGGGCGCTCGCTCGTCCCCACCCCCATTCCTGTCCGGCCGGGCTGCGTGCTCGGATAAGGGTCTGGTATGGATTGGGGGCGACCCCCCACGCCGTTTTTTCGGCGTAGGGGGTTCCCCTCAAGGTCCATACCAGACCCAAGGGCCTGGTATGCTTCTGGAGGGGGAACCCATGCCGGTTTTTTATTTAAAATTTGGCGCGGAGTTCCCCCCTAAAGATTCATACCAAACACAGTGCCGGCATTGGCGGGGATCCAAGTCGGATCCCCGTTCATTGAAAGTCGGACACATGCCGGCTTCATGTCGCAGGGCAAAGTCGGATCCAAAGTAGGACGGCTGTCGTGTCGCACCAGTGTGAACCCAGCCTTAAGCCGAAGAGCTCAGTACATGTTTAAGTAATTAGCCAGGTGGCACTAAACGCAAAATTCAGGCAACAGCTGCATACTTTTCCTTATTACTACTTCTGGTGGGCCTGCCCTGTGCAATAGAGCGCTAGTGCGGTGATTTCCCCCGCTGTGCTATTGTGTTCCGACAGGGGAACTCCCCAACTTCCACCACAAAACACACTAATCAGCGCTGGCAGTAGTGTTCCACGTTGCATGCTCAACAGAAGCCGGTCACTAGACCACCTTCTGAAGAACAGACAGCTGTACACATGGGCTGAAAGTCCATTTATAATTATTTATCCAGTTCTTAGCTAGGCACCTGTGCTGTGATATGCTAAAGTGGGCATAGGGAACGTCAGGCAGGATTCTATTACTTTGCTCAGTAATGTCAGTCTAAACACTAAATTTACTTACAGAAGGGTAGAGGGTAGAGTAGTGGTCGGCAACCTTTCAGAGGTTGAGATCTACCTGAACAATAAGAAATCAAAGATCCCTGGCAGGGGGTGGGGGGAGCGGGGATATCGGGGCATTGTCATAGCTGCCCTTTAGCCTCCCTGGCGGTTTTCCCGAGTGTGGCTCAGGGTTAAAATTCAGGACCATTAGCGGTAACCTCGAGCCACACTCAGGATCGCATTGCAGGATCCTGGGGCGGCGTTACTTACCTTGTCCCCGGGATCCTGCGATGTCACCCGCAGTGTCCGAGGGCTCCGTCCTCCTCCGAAGCCTCTCCGTGCCAGGCTCCGTTCCCTGCGAGCGGCGCGACGCACGGGGGCGGAGCCTGGCGGCAAATTAAAAAAAAAAGTAAAAATCATAACACATACAGTACTGTAATCTTACAGATTACAGTACTGTATGAAATTATTTCACATCCCTTTTGTCCCCATTGCTTTGGCCCATGCCCTGCATGCAGTTTTATGTGATATACGCTGTTCTTTCTGCCTGGAAACTGGAGATTGTCCATAGCAACCAAAAAGTGTCCCTTTACGTCAAAAGTGGCTTTAGACCAGCTAGAAAACAGCGATAGTAAATTAGAACACTTGCAGAATTGAGCGATAGTGAATTGTGGGGAAATTTATTTTATTACTATTTTTGTTAATTTTTTTTAATTATTTATTTTTATTTATTATATTATAATTTATGTTTTTGTGTTTCAAACTTTATCATACCCGGGATATCTACTAGACTCTGGTTTGGACAGATTTAAGTGTGTTATTGTTAAGATTTACAGACCTACAATATAAAACAAATTTCCATGCAAAATAATTGTACCGCTTTCAGCACCTAAAATCCGAAATAATCATACCGCCAGGGAGGTTAAAAAAAAAAATAGTGATAGTGGCTGAGGAGGTTTGTACTAGGGGTGGGAGGAGCATGATGGGGAACAAAGGCACTAGTTCATCAGTTCTGCCTTGCTGTTGACTGAAATTGCATGGCAGTGGGGAGATTCATAGCCGCAATTTAGTTCAACAGCAGCGTTTGCATCTGCCCACTACTGTGTGCAATCAAAAAAATCTTAAGTGGACTTGATCCCGCCTCCCTGTGACAGCAAGCAGGGGTTCCTCTTCCTGAACCCGCAGTCACAATTTTAAAAAAAGTAAAGCTGTGCGGGGCTCCGTTCACAGGGCTACGTCATTCAAAGTTTCCGGTGAATATGCTTACAAGTACATAGCTGATGGCTTGTAATTTTTAATTAACTGCAAGGGCGCTGGTGAGCACTCTTGAAGCCAATTTTTTTTTTCTGCCATTCAGAAACTGCCTGCTCGTACGAGGTACAGAAAACTTACTGAGTGTCTGCAAAATCCAGGCATTACCCCTGCACTCTGCTGATTGTGAGGGCATTGCCTTACAGAATGCCAGAAAAAAAAAAAAAATACTGCATTTTTTTTTTTACCTGAAAGGCTCCTTTTACACAGGCTTTCCGATCTGTCAGTTTTTCAGGCGGACCTGATTGGAGCCTCCATTTACTCCTATAGAGTGGTGGATGTCAGCGGTGACATGTCCGCTGACAGCCGCTGCTATCCAATCTGATCCTGTCCGTGAAATCCAGGACGGATAGTGACCCTATTTTCCATCCATCAGGCGGATCGGATGAAAAACGGATGGGCAATATAGGAGAGCGGATAGAGGAGAGCGGGAATCTGAAAGGTCCATCTCTGCACAGTGAACAGAGAGGGACCCATCATCCGCCTGCTTAGCGGGGATCAGCGGATTGATCCCTTGCTGAGCAAAGCGGTGTCCGCCAGGCTCACCCCTCGTGTGTAAGGACCCTTAAAAAAATGCACATTTATTATTTTTTGTAAAAGGTGAACTTTATCTTAATGAGAAGCTAGTTTCTCAGCTCCTCATCAGGCTTTGCCCATCTAGTGACAGGTCAATTGCCAAATATAAGCACTGCCATAACTGGGTAAGGACATGACCACTATTTCCCAGCCTCTTTGTTTACATTTAGCTTTCAGCTGGGTCAAGTGATACAAAAAAGGTAATAACTGTGGGGGATGAACTGATGAAAAAAATAAAAGTACAGTTGTTAGGTGAGGGCAGGATAGGCTTCTCTGAAGAGAACATTTTTCAGGAAATGCCTAAAAATTGATAGAGTTGGAGACAGTCGGACAGATTCGGGTAGGGAATTCCAAAGAATGGGAGAGGCTCGGGAGAAGTCCTGAAGGAGAGTATGGGAGGCAGTGATGAGGGGAGCTGGAGAGCAGGTGGTCTTGGGAAGAATGAAGGGGACGATTTGGTTGGTATTTTGAGACTAGGTTAGTGATGTAGCTGAGGGCAGAGTTGTGGATGGCTTTGCAAGTTGTTAGTATTTTGAATTTAATTAATTGGGTGAGTGGAAGCCTATGGAGAGATTGGCAGAGAGGGGTAGCAGACACTGAGCGGTTTGTAAGGTGAGTGAGTCTGGCAGCAGCATTAATGATGAAATGAAGGGGGATAGCCCATTTAAAGGTAAGCCAATGAGGAAGGAGTTGCAGTAGTCGAGGCGAGAGATGACTAGAGGGTGAAAAAGGAGCTTTGAGGTTTCGTTGGTTAGGGAGGGATGTATTTTAGAGGTGTTGAGGAGGTTGAGGCAGCAAGCCTTGGAAAGTGATTAGATGTGGGGCTGAAAGGAGAGTTCAGAGTCCAGGACAAAACTTAGCACCCTGGCATGCGGAGATAGGTGGATGGTTGTTCAATTTCTCTTGACAGAGAGGTCAGGGAAAAAGGCATGTGGGCGAGGAAATATTATGAGCTCGGTTTTGGACAAGTTGAGTTTGAGGAAGTGGTGTGACATCCAGACAGATATGTCTGTTAGTAAGTTAGTGATGCGTGAGGAGACTGATGGACTGAACAGAGGTGTAGAGAGATAGATTTGGGTGTTGTCAGCGTAGAAATTATATTGAAAGCCATGGGAGACTATCAGCTGACCCAGGAAGGAGGTGTAAAGTAAAAATAGAAGAGGTCCAAGAACAGAACCTTGGGGGAGCCCAGATGGAGAAAGGAAGAGGAGTGGAGGAAGTAGAAATGCAAGCGACACTGAAGGTGCGGTGGGATAGGAAGGATGAGAGGCACCAAAGAGCATATTCACAGAGATCAAAGGTGTAACGTTTTTGGAGGAGGTGTTGGTGGTCAACTATATGAAAGGCAGCCAAAAAGTCCAAAAGTAGGAGTAGAGAACAGTGTCCATTGCTTTTTGCTATTAGTCATTTCTGAGTTTTAAAAGAGCAATTTCAGTGGAGTGCTGAGGACGAAATCCAGACTGAAGGGGATCAAGAAGGTTACTCAGTTGGTTTTAGACCAGGCGTTCAAGGAGCTTAAAGGAAAAGGGGAGCAGGGAGATAGGGCATAAATTGTTAAGATAGCTAGGGTCCAAGAATGGCTTTTTAAGTATGGGGGATAATGCTTTGTGTTGGATAATGTCATATACATGACAGCTTTCCAGCAGAGATATGCCACACTCTGAGCACTGGTGTATTGCTGTATGCCAGACCAAGTCTTAAATTACCATCAGTTCCATAATCTGAAAACTGGCAGTAATTAAGCGGCAGGTTCTTAATAAGAACGACCTGAGTTTGCCGCCCGACGCCCATCAAGGTAATGTTACAAACGCTGATGCAAATGCTTGACTGAATAAGGTGCAGATAGTTCCGCTATCACAAACAGTGAGCAGGCAGGCTTTTTATTGCAGAATAGACATACATCTTCTGCAAAAAAAATACACTTACCTGCCCACTCGCTCTCTTCTCTAGCAATGTAAACAGTGCCGTGCATGTGCAGTTCAGCTTACATCAACGCCACAGTCCCCGCATGCCAGGATGACTGCATCCTACACATGTGCAGGAGTTCTGTCATCAAGCGCCAATGAAGACGCACCCAGGAGGACATGCCAGTGAGGAACCGTTGAACGTAAGGCAAGTATAGCTCCCTTTAGTTCTGCTTTAAGGAATTTACTCCCAGAAAATGATAATAGCTACATTGAAGTTTTTTTTTTTTTAGAAATGCTGGTTATATTTTTGTGTTAAAACGAATTGATGTGTCCAAGGTCAAAATGTATAATTTATTACGCATTTCAACATAATTAACACTCAAACTCTAGAAGACAGACTGGACACAGACAGCGTTTCAAACATCTAAAGAGAGGCTAAGATGGCAGCTTCCTTGGCTGTAAAGGATGGGCAGTTTTAGTTCAGCTTTAGGAACCATAACCTTTGCCCAGATAACAAAATTTCCTTGATTCGATTTTATTTTTTTTTTATTAATGCTTTTAAAAACATAACTTACATCAGTAAAGTTTATTCAACTGAAAAGGTATGGTTTATTCAACTGGAAAGGTATTCCAAGTTGAAACTAGTAAAAAGGATAGCTCTGACTTCATCCTGCTCTGAAATGTGAGCTAATAAGATAAGTGGAGCTGGACTGGACACAAAGACCGATACAGATTCCAAGATCTATTTTATATCAGCCAATTGCACATAGCTCATAAATTAGGAAGTCAGGCATGGGATTTAAGATACTGTATTAAAAAATTAGCTCATTGAAATGACATGTTTCACATGGGTATAAAAATATTTATTTTCAGCTACTTTGTTTAAATGGTATTTGGTATGGTATTTGCTCACTCGCAGAGGAATACAAAAGAGTGCCATTTATGTTAGGGCCTGCTGTGTATCTCTATTCATGGGTAAGGAAACTAAAAATCAAGCAAATGTGAAGATAAGGAAGACAGCTCTTGTGCCAGCACTAACCTGTAAACTGATTAACTAAAACATTGATCCCTTCTCTAAACTATGGTTTTAAGCCCGGTACACACTGGCAGAATGTCTGGAGACATTTGTCAGTTCAAAAAAAAAAAAAGTTTGACATTGTGTCCGTGTGTATGTTGGTCTGTCTGATTGGCCGGCTTCTGTTAGACGTGCATGCTGGAAAACCAGCAGCCGAATTACTCCCGATCAGCGCTCTCAGCCATTGACAGAGCGCGCTGATCCGAGTGTTCTGGCGGGGGGGGTTGCCCCCTGTCAGAATACAACAGCTCAGCGTGGGAGACGGCTTGA
Source organism: Aquarana catesbeiana (assembly GCF_042186555.1). Classification (NCBI taxonomy): domain Eukaryota; kingdom Metazoa; phylum Chordata; class Amphibia; order Anura; family Ranidae; genus Aquarana; species Aquarana catesbeiana. The sequence goes on along the minus strand of NC_133328.1, from coordinate 403,205,830 downwards.
CTAACCTCAAATAAGCAGTAAAAAAATAAATAAATAAATAATAAGCCAGGTACACACTAACTATTAAGGACCACCAAAGGCCTGTAAGAACTACAAAAACATACAAGCATGGCTCCACCACCCTCAGGCAGGGGCACTGGGTCCATGAACTGGAACGTCCTGCTCAGTGGTGTTTGGGACAGTGCCCAAATCAGAAGGATGATGCAGATAAGGGGCAGAGTCATTTGTAAATGCCCTGGTTTCATCATCTCTGAAATACATGTACAGGACTATTCAAAATGGTTTCTGCTTCAGAAGTCTGAGCCCCAGTTATGCTTCTTTGGAAATTCAATTGTCTAACCAGTGAAACTTAATAAAGCTCCCTTCACTTTGCAAATATTTGGTATATGAAAAACTGTGGACATTAAATGTATGTATAGCCCAAACCATTTTTTTTTGTTATTTTTGCATAGAGTATGGAGGATTTAAAACCCCTGGCAGTATATTTTTTGCTGGCTAGAGTTGGGGAAATCTACCTTCACTTCCTGTCCTAGAGACACAGTAACACAGTTACAGGAAATATTATATATAATAATATGAAGGCAAGTCCCATCTTAGTCCGTTTTCTCCAGAATAGGTGCGTCCATTAGAATACTTTACCTTACCTTGAGTTCTGAAGACATTTCTAAAACTCAGGATTTTCCCTCACTATAGTCAATAGTACACAGCAGTCGCAAATAAAGACAGAGTGATGAATCTCCTCTTAGAGATACACTTTAACAACTTTATCGACTGCTCCATATATAAATGAAAAACCTAACTGAAAGATCCAAAGACAATTCTAGACAGTTGTGAGTTTAAATGACAAATAAGGCTCAATGCACAATGGGCATTTATCTCCTGTGCATAAGATCTTGGCATTTTTCTGCAGGCAGCAAACACAGGCATAATGTCCAGGCACTCCCGACAGCCTGTAAAACTCTATAAGAGGTTGAAATCTGTAGCTGGACAGTGCACCAAATGGTACCGATATGTTTAGGGTTGTATGCGCCCAGGGACAAATGTTCGGAACAATTCTTGCAATTCTGGGCATTCATCACTGGTTGCAAACTACTCTAAACGTTAGCACCACTTGGTTCACCATACAATCCTCTCCAGCCACAGCAGCTTTGAGCCTCAGAGTTTTACAGGCTGCCGCCAGCAGAGCTGGACAATACACCTGTTTTGGCCTCCTGCACAAAAAAGCTGGGTGAATCTCACGCACAGGGGCTAAACCTTTGTGTGCATGAGGCCTTAATGGATCCAAATACAATTTACAATAAATGCGGGTCTGTCCATCATGTTAAAAGGAAAAGTTTGGCCATATGGAATTTAGGGCATTTGCTTCCAAATGCAGGAACAATACTTAAAAGTGGAGGGCCACCCTAAAATAAAAAAGTGCATCAATATTAAAAAAAAAAAAAAAAATTTGAAAAAAAAAATTTTTTAACTTTCCTGAAACCCCTGTTGCTAGGCAGTTTCCCTAATCTGCCTCTTCCTAGCCCACAGCGCTTTCTCCTCTTCGGCGAGCGGCCCCGTTGCCTTCTGGGACATGTGTGTGTCCCAGAAACCAAACGGGGCCATTCACAAAGTGCCGCATGACTCCCGCATGCGCAGTAGGAAACTGGCAGTGAAGCCGCAAGGCTCCACTGCCTGTTTCCCTTAGTTAGGATGGCGGCGCCGGCAGCCGATCCGATGGACGGATCGGCCTCAGGTGGCTGACATCGCGGGCTCGCTGGGCAGGTAAGTGTGCTTATTAAAAGTCAGCAGCTACAGTGTTTGTAGCTGCTGACTTTAAAAAGAAAAAAAAAAGTCCAGAATACCCCTTTAACTATCTTTTGTTGAACGCTTTTGGCACTCTTGTCTACACAACTATTGTTCCCATTAATAGGGGTTCTCATTTACCATGCAAGATGTTTATTTTACACTGCTAAGATTGCAGCGTGTGGAGTCAAAACATTGTTGGCAAACTATTTTAGTCAGAACAGTAAAACATCCATTTAGGGCGGGAGCATGATTAGCAGGGTCAGAACTTATGGCAAAGATACCTCATCATTGTTGTCCAAAAGACATAAAAAAGGCAGCGTGTTACTCAGTCCACTAGACTTCATTTATAAATAAAATATTGCCTTAGGACAAACTGACCCTCATTTCAGGATAAAATGTGGATATGAAAAGCAAAAAAAAAACACAGCAAAGAAAATGTTATTTTCTTAACCCATGAATAATAATGACCATTAAAAATGATCTATTAAAATGTGCATATGACCTACTCTCTCCTGCAGCAAGCACCCAGAATAATATGTAGATTGGCCTGTCCTGCTTTCGTATTCTTACGGCACTTAAAATTTCCTTTCCATTTTAATTTACAGCCATCCATTATTTTCTAAACTACCAAAGCATTCACTTCCTTAAAAACATAGCAACATCACTGTGTGCTGTTTCTGTACAGAAAGTCACCAGAAAGATCATGCTTGGCTGTGTGCTTTTCCCAGAGCTCTGAGCTCAGCTTCTGGTAAACTTTCTACAATGAAGAGTTTCAAATCCTTGTAATGTACATAAAACAGCCTTTATGTGGAGCTATATTCATTTTTATTTTACAGTCTTGTTCTCTATGGGATAGAGTACTTGTAGTAGTGCTTTAGTCCATGTTTCCAAGTGCTTTCCAACCCTGGTCATGTGTACCGAACTGCCCTCCCACCTTTCCTACCATTGCCAATACGACAACAGCTTTGAAGGAGACAGTTGAGTCATAGCTGCAGCTTGTCTAGGGCTTGAAGCACCTGCCACAGACAAGCAATGGCAAGAGGCATGCAGTACCTGACACATTCCCTCTCTCTCTCTCTGCATTCCTCTTGCCATTTTTGGTCTTGGGAAAGTGTTTTCTGCAGACACAAAATTTCAACTGTGATTCAGCCGTTTTCTTTATAGGTGTTGTCAGACCAGCTTCAGCAAGAGGGGGGCAGGTCAGACCCCATAACTATGGTTAGAAAGCACTTAGAAACATGGGACAATGTACATGTACTTTGCCCCATAGGGGGCAGAACTGTAAAATAATAATGATAATAATGATAGATCTTCTGTAAAGTGAAGCTAAATCCAAAAAGGGATGTATTGCTGCTTACTAGGCTTTAGATGGGGGCTGCATTTGTATTTTTCTTTAAGCATTTCCCTTCAATTTAACAAAGAGATTCTGCAAACACACTATGTCCCAAAGTGTCTACACATTTTTCCACTGTGTGTGTGTGTATATATATATATATATATATATATATATATATATATATATATATATATATATATATATATATATATATATATAGAAAATTACTTAATCCCCCCCCCAACACAATTTTTTTAGCAAAGACCCTAGAAAGTAAAATGGCAGCCGTTTGCAATATTATATGTCTCACAGTATTTGTGTAGTGGTCTTTCCAAAGCAAATTCTCACCTGGTTATTCTGCAAATAACACTTCCTGTCCCTGGCTGACTACATGGTTGTCACCCAAGGCTGCTCTCCAAATATGAACTATAAACATGTCCTTATCTCTTTATCTCCACTGCATGGGGGGGTAGGGGACAAATGGTAGTGGATATTCTTTGGTGCAGTTCACAGGAAGCAATAAAAACACTGCTTTTCTAGCAAGAACAAGTAATTGTGGCATTTTCCAAACATTTTTTTTCAAGCCAACAAAAAACAAATAACTTCTTGCAGCCAACACATTTAGGCCAGGTTCACACTGCTCCAACATGAAAGTTGCGCGACTTCGAAGCAACTTCAGGGAATAACTGTGTTATCCTTCTGTGATGTCAGATCCAAATCACATCAATTAAGATGAGGATTCGACTTGAATGCTACCTCCATTCAATTCTATGGGCTGAAAGCAGACCGCAGTAGTGCAGGAACCTTGTCCAAAGTCAGACCAGTTAAGACTGTTCTCATAAGAAAACAGATTTTCACATGTCATGCAATGTGCATTCAAAGTAGCAGCGGATGAAGCACCAGTGTGAACCGGGCCTTAATGAATCTAATCTGCAGTAAAGTATACAGAATTTTTGTGCTAGGGTTAAATTATCTTAACCACTTGAGCCCCGGACCATTATGCTGCCTAAGGACCAGAGGTCTTTTTCCAATTCGGCACTGCGTCGCTTTAACTGCTAATTGCGCGGTCATGCAATGCTGTACCCAAACAAAATTTGCGTCCTTTTCTTCCCACAAATAGAGCTTTCTTTTGATGGTATTTGATCACCTCTGCAGTTTTTATTTTTTGCGCTATAAACAGAAAAAGACCGAAAATTTTGAAAAAAAATGATATTTTCTACTTTTTGTTATAAAAAAAATCCAATAAACTAAATTTTAGTCACACATTTAGGCCAAAATGTATTCGGCCACATGTCTTTGGTAAAAAAAATGTCAATAAGCGTATATTTATTGGTTTGCGCAAAAGTTATAGCGTCTACAAACTAGGGTACATTTTCTGTAATTTACACAGCTTTTAGTTTATGACTGCCTATGTCATTTCTTGAGGTGCTAAAATGGCAGGGCAGTACAAAACCCCCCCAAATGACCCCATTTTGGAAAGTAGACACCCCAAGGAAATTGCTGAGAGGCATGTTGAACCCATTTAATATTTATTTTTTTTGTCCCAAGTGATTGAATAATGACAAAAAAAAAAAAAAAAAATATTTACAAAAAGTTGTCACTAAATGATATATTGCTCACACAGGCCATGGGCATATGTGGAATTGCACCCCAAAATACATTCAGCTGCTTCTCCTGAGTATAGGGATACTACATGTGTGGGACTTTTTGGGAGCTTAGCCGCGTACGGGACCCCGAAAACCAATCACCGCCTTCAGGATTTCTAAGGGTGTAAATTTTTGATTTCACTCTTCACTGCCTATCACAGTTTCGGAGGCCATGGAATGCCCAGGTGGCACAAAACCCCCCCCAAATGACCCCATTTTGGAAAGTAGACACCCCAAGCTATTTGCTGAGAGGCATGGTGAGTATTTTGCAGCTCTCATTTGTTTTTAAAAATGAAGAAAGACAAGAAAAACCTTTTTTTTTTTTCTTTTTTCAATTTTCAAAACTTTGTGACAAAAAGTGAGGTCTGCAAAATACTCACTATACCTCTCAGCAAATAGCTTTGGGTGTCTACTTTCCAAAATGGGGTCATTTGGGGGGGTTTTGTGCCACCTGGGCTTTCCATGGCCTCCGAAACTGTGATAGGCAGTGAAGAGTGAAATCAAAAATTCACGCCCTTAGAAAGCCTGAAGGCGGTGCTTGGTTTTCGGGGTCCCGTACGCGGCTAGGCTCCCAAAAAGTCTCACACATGTGGTATCCCCGTACTCAGGAGAAGCAGCAGAATGTATTTTGGAGTGTAATTTCACATATTCCCATGGCATGTTTGAGCAATATATCATTTAGTGACAACTTTGTGCAAAAAAAAAAAAAAAATTTGTCTTTCCTGCAACTTGTGTCGCAATATAAAATATTCCATGGACTCGACATGCCTCTCAGCAAATAGCTTGGGGTGTCTACTTTCCAAAATGGGGTCATTTGGGGGGGTTTTGAACTGTCCTGGCATTTTATGCACAACATTTAGAAGCTTATGTCACACATCACTCACTCTTCTAACCACTTGAAGACAAAGCCCTTTCTGACCCTCATTGTTTACATGAAAAAGTTATTTTTTTTTTTGCAAAAAAATTACTTTGAACCCCCAAACATTATATATTTTTTTAAAGCAAATGCCCTACAGATTAAAATGGTGGGTGTTTCATTTTTTTTTTTCACACAGTATTTGCGCAGCGATTTTTCAAACGCATTTTTTGGGGAAAAAACACACTTTTTGAAATTTTAATGCACTAAAACACACTATATTGCCCAAATGTTTGATGAAATAAAAAAGATGATCTTAGGCCGAGTACATGGATACCAAACATGACATGCTTTAAAATTGCGCAAAAACGTGCAGTGGCAACAAAATAAATACATTTTTAAAAGCCTTTAAAAGCCTTTACAGGTTACCACTTTAGATTTACAGAGGAGGTCTACTGCAAAAATTACTGCCCTCGATCTGACCTTCGCGGCGATACCTCACATGCATGGTGCAATTGCTGTTTACGTTTGACGACAGACCGCCGCTTGCGTTCGCCTTAGCGCGAGAGCGGGGGGCGACAGGGGTGCTTTTTTTTTTTTTTTTTATTATTATTTTTTTGCTTTTTTATCTTATTTTTAAACTGTTCCTTTCATTTTTTTTTTAATCATTTTTATTGTTATCTCGGGGAATGTAAATATCCCCTATGATAGCAATAGGTAGTGACAGGTACTCTTTTTTGAAAAAATTGGGGTCTATTAGACCCTAGATCTCTCCTCTGCCCTCAAAGCATCTGACGACACCAAGATCGGTGTGATAAAATGCTTCCCCAATTTCCCAACGGCGCTATTTACATCTGGCGAAATCTAAGTCATAAAATGCTCGTAGCTTCCTGTTTCTTAGGCCATAGAGATGTTTGGAGCCACTCTGGTCTCTGATCAGCTCTATGGCCAGCTGGCTGAATCACCGGCTGCATTCTCAGGTTCCCTGTTGAGACAGGAGAGCCAGAGTAAAACACGGAAGACGGTGGGGGGGGGCATTCCCTCCCACGGCTTGTAAAAGCAGTCTAGAGGCTAATTAGCCGCTAGGATTGCTTTTACATGAAAGCCGACCGCTGGCTGAAAAGAATGATACCAAGATGATACCTAAACCTGCAGGCATCATTCTGGTATAACTATTCAAAGTCGTGAATGGCGTACCTGAAGACAAAAAAATGGTTAACAATAAAGCACAGTAAACGGTAAAGTATAAAAAATTGCATACCTGAAAAGCAAACATGATAAAACATAACAATAAAACATTGCAGAATAGAATACAGTAAAAAAGAGCAGAACAATAGAGAGAGAGAATAGAGAGAGAGAGAGAGAGAGAGAGAGAGAACAATGAAACGACAACTATTTTTTTTTATTTTATATATTTTTTTTTTTTTTTACACTTTTTTTGTAACTAACTTTTATAACGGTAACCGGTTCCAGGTTCGGGTCTCTCAAAATGCGATGGCATCTTGGGAGACCCTGTGAAAGTGTGCCTAGTCTGTGGAATGCTGTACCCTACGCTAATACTCAACTAATGAATGGTAGCATTCAAAACATTCACCAATGCAAAGACCAGGATTGTCAGGACAGGAGGGACAATAATAGCGTGTGTCACGCCTATATCCGCGCTTGCTGCAGACACAACATCTTTTTTGGGGGGGTTCGTTTGGTAGGGGTACTCGGGAGGACAAAGAAAATGCCTCTCATGCAGCCGACTGCATTTGGTTGGGGATGTGAATGGGGGAAGTACGGGCGCTGCAGAAGCGGTGGGTTCCCAATTAGGATTGGCGAATGCAGCAGGAAGGGCATTATGGGCACGACGGGCCTGTGTTTGTCTTCTTGGTGGCAGCGGGACACTACTTGTGCTTGCCACCTCACCAGCTTGAACTGCACTTATGGGACTCGCCACGTCACCAAGTGTTACCGCAGTGCTGGTTTGACTACGACCGGGGTGTACTAGGCCGCTGGCGCTTGCCAGTTCAATAAAAAGATACAAAAAAAAACTGTTAGCGATCGCAGGGATCAGGCCTGACTCTGCGAACGCTGCAGTTATGCGTTTAGTGTTTTGTAAGTGACAGTGATCGATCGATACTGCACTTGGGTGGGCTGGGCCGGGCCGGGCGGAGGGGCAAAACGTAGGTGCTAGCAGGTATCTGGGCTGATCCCGCTAACACTGCGTTTTTGGGAACCCTAAACTGCTGGGGACGCTAGTATAGATCTGATCGGATCAGATATTTATCCGTTCAGATACTATACCACTAAGGGAGGCGTATGCTGCGTGCGTGGGTGTTAGCGGTACTGGCGCTAATCTGACGCTGCCTGGGGCGACGCATATCACCGCCGGGCGATCATGGGGCTAAACCTTTATTCGATAATAAACGGCGGGTGCCCTGACACTATAAAAAATAAACAAACTAACCAGCGTCACCCGTAACAGTTATACGGTGATCAGTGGTGAAAGGGTTAACTAGGGGGCCATCAAGGGGTTAAAGGGGTTTATTCGGTAGTATATGGGGGTCCCTGACGCTATAAAACGCTGACGGCGAACCTAAATATTTAGGTCCCTAACTAGCGTCACCAGCAACACTAATACAGCGATCAGAAAAATGATCGCTTAGCGACACTGGTGACAGGGGGTGATCAAGGGGTTAAAACTTTATTGGGGGGGTTAGGGGGGTATCCTAGACCTACAGGGGGCTAATACTCACTGTCCCAACACTGTAACTGTCACAAACTGACACCAATGCAGTAATCAGAAAAAAAAAAAAAACTGCTGGTGTCAGTTTGTGACAGGGGGGGTTCGGGGTGTTTAGTGTGCCTGGCATGTTCTACTGTGTTATGTAGTGTTGGTGCACTCACATACCTGTCTTCTCTCCTCGGGCCGGAACGGAAATTACCGAGCCGAGGAGAGATTACATCATTTCCTTTGCTGCTGTTTAGCATACAGCAGCAAAGGAATGATTCGATTGGCCGGCGGCGATCGCGAGGGGGGGGCCACGAACGGATGGCCTCCCCCTCACCTCTGATCGCCGTGGGACAAAAGACGACCGCCTCGGGCACCGGGGGGGGGTCCGATCGGACCCCCCACCCGCGGAAGGCAAATCACGTATATGTACGTGATTTTGCCTGTCCGTGCCACCTTGCCGACGTACATCGGCGTGAGGCGGTCGTCAAGTGGTTAAGATACTGAAAAAATGCCTTAAGTACCGTATTTATCGGCTTATAACACGCACCCTAATTTTAAGAGGGAAGTTTCAGGAAAAAAAAAGCTTTCCATGGACCCCCCCACACACACAGCACACACACACACAGCACACACACACAGCACACGGACCCCCGCACAGCACACGGACCCCCGCACAGCACACGGACCCCTGCACAGCACACGGACCCCCGCACAGCACAGTTCACAGCCCCCTTTCATTATAAAGTCCCCTCCTACACTCCCAGGAGACCCCCAGTCTCCTGGGACAACATTGCCAGCCTACTCTAAAGTTGAAAAAACATCACTGCTAGCCCATTCTTATACACGGCTCACACCGTGTCACTGTAATTGTAAAAAAAGGCTTCTATATACCTCAATTAACGCTGATCTCTCATGAACCCGATCATGTGACTCTCCTCTGCTGTTTCATTGATGGTCGCATGACCGCTTACCTCCTTCAATCAAAAGCTACACTCGAGGAGGCAGAGCGGGAGGAGAAGAGCGTCCAGAACGAGCAGCGTTACTTGAGGTATTACAGGCATCCATTTTTATTCAGAGTGACACAAGAGGAGCGTTTTATGAGAAAGGGCTGGCAGTAATGTTTTCTAAAGCTTTTAAAGTATGGCAGCACTGTCCCAGAGCCAGAAGAGGCGGGGCGGCCGGCCTTACACCCTCCCAATTGGTGGCACTGGGGGGGACCACCCGATCCCCGCCCCCTGGTAAAAAAAAAAAAAAAACAAAAAAAAACAGATATCGGCGTATAACACACAGGCACGTTTTACCCTCTATTTTCAGGGTAAAAAAGTGTGTGTTATATGCCGATAAATACGGTATATATATATATATATATATATATATATATATATATATATATATATATATATATATATATATATATATATATATATATATATATATATATATAGAGCTTTTCAAAATGTTGTAACTATGATTTGGTAAAACCAAAACAATGTAGCTTTTAACTTATTTTAATTACACTACATCAAAAAATAGTAATACCACTAAGAGCTGTCAAATTTGCTTACTTGGGGTCTCCAGCTATCAACTGCCTTGGTGGTAAGTATTATTTGGTGGTAAGTATTATTTGGTGGTAAGTATTATTTGGTGGTAAGTATAATATGTAAAAAGAACAAAGATTAATGGAGGTTGTAATCTTGCATCAAGATTGATGTGAAAATGTTAAACATTTATTGATAAGGAAATATATGTACACAGCAAAATAAACCGTAAAAGGATTTGTAATTTTTTTTGAGCATTCTATGCACCTGCATCTGCCACAATACATAGCCAGGAAGATCACTTCTTACTTGTTCAGTTTTATTACTACATAGATCAACTCACTGCTTATTGGACAAAGCTAGTGAAACCTGATTTATTGCCCAGTAAGAAGCTGGAAGTAGAGAGAGGTAGCAGTTGCACTACCTGCTTATGTAGCATGATGGGGGTGTGTAAACTATAGGACTCAGGCCTATTTCAGATGGGCTTAGAGATGTGGCAAAATGACACATTTAGTGTAGTTTACTAGCGTTGAGGATGAGCGTCACGTGTTACAAAGCATCAACCAACTCTGCCCAAATGCTACCTCTGGATTTCAGGTTTCTTCACAAGGAGAAATAAATGCTGTACAAGATTTAAAAACACGTCAACAGCATTTTAACATGTTCAGTGTGCTTTTTTGATGTACGGCCATTGAATTTAACAGAGATGGTAGGTTGTGACAAAGCCTGGAGCATACAACATGCCCTAAAAATTCTTGACGTAGGGCAAAGAAATGGCAACTAGCAAGTGTATTACTGCCCCATCGCCTGCCACTGTTTTAATATTCTATTGTGTTGGCAGGGGGTATATGAACATTAAAAATGCGATTTTTTTTTTTTTTGTTTGTTAGTTTTTTTATTAAAGCCTGTCTGTTCACAATTTCTAATTCCAATGACAGGTAAATAAGATCAACAAATGTATATGTATTTTAGCTGTGTATTTAGCCGTTTGCTTCAATTTCTGCTTTTAAAAAAAGTCTTCTATTAATCCCAAAAACTAAAATTCAAAAGTCTAAATGGTGTTCTATGATAAAAAAAAGAAAAAGGCAAGTATGAACCAGAAAAGGTTATCTTCATGCTATTAAAAGAAAGCCAACAAAAACAATCACATTTATCATTACCCAAGATATGGCTTTAACTGAATAGTTGTGCAGTTAATAATTAGTTACAATCTGAAAACGTTACCAGGTTATGCAAAGACATTGTAGTATGCTTTCAATCCTTCAACACTTTAAAGATTCCGATCAACTTCTATCACTAATGCAACTTTATATGAAAATGAAGTTTTGCTGACCTCTATTAAAGGATATCATGTTGTTTCCAAAATCTATGTAAATTTGGCCAGAAAGCCACCATCCAAGCTCTGGTAGGAATTAGCATTAGGAATTAATATAAAAATACTGTGCTCTACACAAACAATAGCAGCCAGCACTACAATCTTAACAAAAATGGTGTGAATGAATAAAGTGAAAACAGTTCAGCGCTAAGAATCAAATGTTGAGAATTGACATATCAACATACTGTGATATACAAAAAAAAAAAAAAATGTGATTAGCATATACCAAAAACTCTAAACACCATCATTTGATTGTGTCTCTAAATAAAGTGCACTGTGCAAATTGTAACTCAACTTTGGTAGTATAGTCCTATTGGTGATTAAAACATTTATTCCATTTGTATATATTGATGGGAAGAAATCCAGGAGTGTACGACTAAAAAGGAGTCACCGCCGTGTGTGCATCCACCACCCAGGGGAGAAGATTAAATACGCTTACCAGAAGGTAGCAATCAGGCATGTGATATCTGTTATATGTAATATGTTGGTAGATTTATGTGGGATTTTATAATATATATATATATATATATATATATATATATATATATATATGATAATATAAAATCCCACATAAATCTACCAACATATTACATATAACAGATATCACATGCCTGATTGCTACATATATATATATATATATATATATATATATATATATATATATATATGTATATGTACACATACAGTACAAGATTGATATTGTTGTGGTAGAAGACAACTAAGAAGAATCCAGAAAAATAAGGAAAGCATAGAGATGGCTTCAATCTTAAGAGCCAGGGATGTCTGAGCAGTTTGGTTGTGAATCGATTCCGATTCAAACGGGTATGTATGTATGTATGTATGTATGTATGTATGTATGTATGTATATAATTTCATATATGGTGTTATATGTAGGTATTCTAGGACAAGTCTATTGTGCAGGCCACATTGGTATCTGTTAATCTAATTACACATATCAAAGGGGACTTGTTGATCAAAGGGGAGTGGCCAAACAAGATTTACTCCATATATCAAAGGGGACAGATAGTGACTCTGGGCTATGTTAATGTTAAAATGCAAATTAGGGCAGTTTATGACCGCAGCTGTTTACGGCTAGGGGTCATTGTTTGTCACTCTGAAAGACAGAAGCAGATCAAAGGCCTAATGGAAACGGCCAATCAAATTGCTCAGCCATTCAGTGTATAGGAAATATAACCTGGCGTTCAGTGTATTCACTCTCTGTGATTATGAAGGCACAGGTCTAGGAAACATGGGACTCTGAAAGCTAGGTTTTGTAGTCATATTTACTCTGTTGGATTTTGTCATATATTACGACAATATCAAAGCTCTGAGGTGAGGAGTGGTCCTCCTCACCTCAGGAAACCTTGACCCAGCATGTGAGAATATGGATAAGGATGGCAATGTCCCAGATGGTAAAAAAAAACTCCTTCCACCACAGAACCAGTTAGTAGGTTTATGGTTAACAGCATCCATAAAAAACAGAAAGCCTCCACATAGTGAAAAACCGTATGGTTACAGGTTCATTTGGAATAAAAAAGGCTTTACATAGCTTCCAAGATGTCTTGCATCAAGTAAAAAATCTCCTCTGATCACAAAAGCATAAAATTTATAAAGGTGCAATTGCATGAAAAGGACTCAAACCAAACGCGTTTCGTCTACAAAGACAAACTGGGGAAATGGCTTCAACTTAGTAATTAGCATTATAGGCCTCATGCACAAGCGAGGTGGGAGGCTTAAAGTGTAACTTCACTCTTCTAAATCAAGATTTTTAATCCTCACTCTGCTAGCATTAGTAAATAGATAGGGAAGTATATGAAATACTTTACTTTTTTGCTACATTTCTCCAGTTACTTCCTAAATTCTTGCCTAGGTAAATGATGTCATACATCCCAGGAGTCTTCAGGAGGGAAGCAGATAAGGGGTTTTCTCAGCTCAGCACACTATCCTGCATGCCTGACCTTAGGGCAGATGGATTTCAGGAAGTAAATGCTACATCCTTTGCCCTTACTCAAGATGGCCACAGCAAGAAATGCTCGGGGGTTGTTTTTCAAAGTGACTTCTGAACAAAATAAAGCATAGAGATATGGATGGATGGAGTTATCTTTGAATATTAAAAATTGATTAAAATTGTGTTTTTGGTTCATGGTGCACAGATGCAGTGAAGATCCGCTTTAAAATATGCCATATGCATGTAAACCTCAATGCACAAAAGCACACATTTTTACACACACATGCGAATACATTGCGAATACACACATGCGAATACACAAGTTTTGCATTTGGGAAACATGTTGTATGCACACTGAAGTATCAGTGTTCACAATACGACTACATACAGTGAAGAAAAAAATATTTGATCCCTTGCTGATTTTGTATGTTTGCCCACCATCAAAGAACTGATCTGTCTAGAATTTTAAATGGTAGGTATATTTTAACAGTGAGACAGAATAACAAAAAAATCTCCAGAAAAAGGCATTTTCAAAAAAGTTATGCATTGATTTGCCTTTTAATGAGTGAAATAAGTATTTGATCCCCTATCAGCAAGATTTCTGGCTCCCAGGTGTCTTCTATACAGGTAACGAGCTGAGATTAGGCGCACTCTCTTAACCACTTTAAGACCGGGCCTCTTTTTTAGATGTGGTGTTAACAAGTTAAAAAGTTTTTTTGCTAGAAAATTACTTAGAACCCCCAAACATTATACATTTTTTTTCTAACATCCTAGAGAATAAAATGGCGGTCATTGCAATACCTTCTGTCACACCGTATTTGCACAGTGGTCTTACAGGCGCACTTTTTTTTAAAATGATACACTTTTTTTTAATTAAAAAATAAGACAACAGTTAGCCCAATTTTTTTTTGTATTGTGAAAGATAATGTTACGCCGAGTAAATTGATACCCAACATATCACGCTTCAAAATTGCACCCGCTCGTGGAATGGCGACAAACTTTTACCCTTAAAAATCTCCATAGGCGACATTTAAAAAATTTTACCGGTTGCATGTTTTGCGCTACAGAGGTGGTCTAGGGCTAGAATTATTGCTCCCGCTCTACCAAACGCGGCGATACCTCACGTGTGGTTTGAACACAGTTTTCATATGCGGGCGCTACTCGCGTATGCGTTCGCTTCTGCATGAGAGCTCGGCGGGACGGGGCGCGTTTAAAAATTTTTTTTATTATTATTTATTTTACCTTTTATTTTTACACCGTAAAAAAAAAATCTGTCACTTTTATTCCTAATACAAGGAAAGTAAACATCCCTTGTAATAGAAAAAAAAGCATGACAGGACCTCTTAAATATGAGATCTGGGGTCAAAAAGACCTCAGATCTCATATTTACACTAAAATGCAATTAAAAAAAAATGCATTTTGTCATTTAAAAAATAAAATGCCCCTTTAAGAGCTATGGGTGGAAGTGACGTCGCTTCCGCCCTGCAGTGTCATGGAGACAGGTGGGGGCTATCTTCCCCTCACTCGTCAACCATGTCAGCCCAGGGGACAGACGCGATCCCCTCCGCCTCCTACCGGAGCCGTCGGCAGCCGACGGCTCCGGTAAGAGGCGGAGGGGCACCGGTAAGCGGCGAGAGGGGAGGGCCTCTCCCGCCATAGATAAGTGATCTTGCGGCGAATCCGCAGCAGAGACCACTTTTATCTTGTACCAGACCGCCTGCCAAACACGGGGATACCAGGGTTATGGCAGCTAGCTGCTGCCATAACAACGATATCCGTCTCCAAAGTGCGACGTGCGTGCGTGCGACGGTCCGGAAGTGGTTAAAGGGTATAAAAGATATCTGTCCTCAGAAGCAAATCGGATTCCATTCTCTCTACCATGGCCAAGACCAAAGAGCCATCCAAGGATGTAAGGGACAAGATTGTAGACCTACACAAGGCTGGAATAAGCTGCAAGATCATCACCAAGCAACAGTTGGTACGATTATTCACATATGGAAGAAACACAAAATAACTGGTAATTTCCCTCGGTCTGGGGCTCCAAGCAAGATCTCACCTCGTGGGAGTTTCAATGCTCATGAGAGTGATGAGGAATCAGCCCAGAACTACACGGGAGAATCATGTCAATGATCTCAAGGCAGCTAGGACCATAGTCAACAAGAAAACAATTGGTAACATTGGGAACATCTGAATGATTCAGAGGAGAACTGGGTGAAAGTGTTGTGGTCAGAAGAGACCAAAATCAAGCTCTTGGGCATCAACTCAACTCGGCATGTTTGAGGAGGAGAAATGCTGCCTATGACCCAGGGGCGTAACTAGAATCTTCAGGGCCCCGATGCAAGAAACCATGATGGGCTCCTCCTGACCCCTTCTATCCGACCCCCGGGCTTCCAATTTTGGGAGGGTGTCCATGGATAGCCTCCCAGAACTCTGCTTCCCACATGCCCCATGGGACGTGCATTCAGTGCAAACACGGCAGCCCTTTATACATTGTGATTAGTCGATCACATGTAAACAGACTTGCTGGGTATCGGCAGCCCTTTCCTCGCACGCTGTGTCTGTGTAAGGAAAGGAGAGGCGTTAACTGCCAAGAATGTCAGTAAATTATCAGTGTAAAGAATCAGTGCAGCCTATCAGTGCCACTTATCTATGCCCCCTATCAGCGCTCATCAGTGGAGAGTGTCTCTCATACAGCTCAGAGCCAACAGTTCTCCCTGCTCCCCCCTCCGTCCTCCCTCCCTACTGTCTCGCACGGGATGACAAAGCAGATCTGCTTCTTCTCCCCTCACTGCTCTCCCATATGAGTACCGCGGGAGGTGTGAGCTCTTTAGCTTCACATTCAACTTCCCGGAGAGCACACAGGGGAGGGGAGCGAAGGAGCAGATTGGCTGTGTCATCCCATGCGAGAGAGGGAGGGAGGAGTGAGGACGGAGGGGTAGCAGGTAGAACTGTTGGCCCTGAGCTGTATGAGAGATACACTCTCCGATCAGAGTCGTGGAACTAGCAACTGCACTGACCCCCCCCCCCCCCCCCCGACAGTGGCCAGAATGCCAGGGCCCAGTCACAAGTGCGACTGCTGCGACTTTAGGTAGTTCCGCCACTGTTATGACCCCAAGAACACCATCCCCATCGTCAAACATGGAGGTGGAAACATTATGCTTTGGGGGTGTTTTTCTGCTAAGGGGACAGGACAACTTCACCGCATCAAAGGGACGATGGACGGGGCCATGTACTGTCAAATCTTGGGTAAGAACCACCTTCCCTCAGCCAGGGCATTGAAAATAGGTTGTGGATGGGTATTCCAGCATTACAATGACCCAAAACACACGGCCAAGGCAACAAAGGTGTGGCTCAAGAAGCAGCACATTAAAGGTCCTGGAGTGACCTAGCCAGTCTCCAGACCTTAATCCCATAGAAAATATGTGGAGGGAGCTAAAGGTTCGAGTTACCAAATGTCAGCCTCAAAACCTTAATGACTTGGAAAGGATCTGCAAAGAGGAGTGGGACAAAATACCTCCTGAGATGTGTGCAAACCTGGTGGCCAACTACAAGAAACACCTGACCTCTGTGATTGCCAACAAGGGTTTTGCCACCAAGTCATGTTTTGCGAAGGGTCAAAATACACTGATTTCACGTATTAAAATGCAAATCAATTTATAATTTTTTTTGAAATGCGTTTTTTGGGATTTTTTAGTTGTTATTGTCTCTCACTGTTAAAACAAATCTACCATTAAAATTATGGATAATAGGGTAATATTACCAAGCCAACCCCAAGGATCAGAAGCAGCCAACACAACAATCAAATTGTGCAGTGAAATGTGAATTAAAAGTGTGGCGCTAAATGTGTGAAAATGAAAAAGTGAATAAAATCGTGTGCAGCAGAAAACAGCCTGAAGTGACACTCCAAGACTCCATACAAAAATATATATAATAAAATATATATCAATCTGCAACAATGCGACTGGGCAAACACCTAAAGTCACACAAATCTTGTAGAGTGTAATATGTGAACTCATGTATAAATATAAGGGTATACCAACGCTGAAGAAAATACCTATGAAACTAAATATGAGTAAATGTATGACCCTTATTACAGCAAGTCACCCACACATTAATAAAAAGCGTGATCCCAATGAAATGTGTTAAATAATACATAAACAAATAAAAACTTACAAACTTAAATGCAAGAATATATAAACATAAGTGATCAAAAAAATGCAGAAAGTGTATATATTGTAAGCACCAATCAATGGGTGCATACACAAGTATATAAAGAGTCTGTGTTGCTAACAAAAAGAAGAGTTCATAGGTATACAATGGTAGTGATCACAGATCTCTCATATACTTCTCAAAAGGCTCTAAGTGGCAAGGTGATATTCAAATTATTGCTTTCACAATGGTGATCTCAAACGGTAAGGAAAGATGAGGTACTCTTACCAGCAATGGTGGACTCACTACCACCATGCGGTAGGTGTAGGTCTGGTCCAAAGTGGTGGAATGTTCCTGTTGGAAGGGGAACTTGGACATCTGCTTGCCAGAGAGAAGTGGCTTGTACTTGAACGTCCGATTATCCCGTTTGTCGTCTCACTCCAAGGTGTATGCAAACCTCTCAATCAAGAGGGTAATTTTTAGAATATGGAATAAAAAAAAAGGAGAGCCTCCACATAGTGTAAATCCAAAAACGGATGTAGGGTTTATTGAAACTGTGTCTTCCAATAATCAATAAAAAAGCATGACAATAGAATCGATTCCAAAATGTTCAAAAAGCGTAATAAAAAGTGGCTGGGATAGGCAAAGAAACACTACGCGTTTCGTCCTCAGACTTCTGCTGGGGTCAACTGACCTCATCTTTCCTTACCGTTTGAGATTACCATTGTGAAAGCAATAATTTGAATATCACCTTGCCACTTAGAGCATTTTGAGAAGTATATGAGAGATCTGTGATCACTACCATTGTATCCCTATGAACTCTCCTTTTTGTTAGCAACACGGACTCTTTATTATTTTTTTTTTTATACTTGTGTATGCACCCATTGATTGGTGCTTACAATATATACACTTTCTGCCAATTTTTTATCACTTATGTTTATATATTCTTGCATTTAAGTTTGAAAGTTTTTATTTGTTTATGTATAATTTAACACATTTCATTGGGATCACACTTTTTATGTATGTGTGGGTGACTTGCTGTAATAAGGGTCATACATTTACTCATTTAGTTTCATAGGTATTTTCATCAGCATTGGTATACCCTTATATTTATACATGAGTTCACATATTACACTCTTTACAAGATTTGTGCGACTTTAGGTGTTTGCCCAGTCGCATTGTTGCAGATTGATATATTTTATTATATATATTTTTGTATGGAGTCTTGGAGTATCACTTCAGGCCGTTTTCTGCTGCACATGATTTTATTCACTTTTTCATTTTCACACATTTAGCGCCACACTTTTAGTTTACATTAAAATTATAGACTGATCATTTATTGATCAGTGGGAAAACGTACAAAATCTGCAGGGGATCAAATACTTTTTTTCCCCCTCACTGTACATCCATTTACTTTTAAGGCAGGCGCCCGCGGTTTCCGGGGAGTGAGAAACTGCCTAGAATCTTACAGCAGCATATTTTCAGCCTCTCACTGCCTATGTGCGGTGAATGTTCCAGATTTCCGGGGTGCTCAGAAAATGAACTGAGGATGCATGTATCCACCTGAAGCTAGTATCACTTTTCAAAACACCATTATAATGATGAAGCAAAGCCAACATTATGGAGCAGTTAAATCATAGTAATATAGGAAAATTATATTTTCCCCATTAGTAGTCAAGTTCAAAAACTTTGAGGGAACAAGGATGACCTTGAGGCTTGAGTTTCATCTCCATGATTTTAATCCCTCTCCCCATTCAATAAGTAGCAAAAGCAACCATCAAAAGTGTCTCAGGGGTCACGGTGAATATCAGAACAAACCTTAAAGAAAAAACAGCAACAGTACAGTTTAAGTTGAAATGTAAAGTAAACCTAAACATAAGACGCTTCTAATACCATCCCATATTCACAGGATATATTGATCAAACAATATCTCAAAGCATGCTTGGTTTCTGATTTCTTTATTTTACAGTTGCAAGAACAGAATTTTGATTGCAGCACAAACAGACTTTTTATGCATATTGCAGATCTATTATGTAGTACCCAGCAGCAATCATTGATTTCTGAAGTCAAGATTTAACTCATTACTCCAGGTGCTGACATCCCAGGAGACATTGGATTAAACTCTATCTTCCAGCTTTAAGATATAAAGCATCCACCTGAGCCAGATATGTCCAAAACACTTATTAAATTGGACCTTCTAGCATTTTATTGACTTTTACAAGGTTGCCTGTGCATTTCTTACAAATGATTATCTCAGACTAAGAAGCTTATGAAACACTGAGGCCAGCTGAAATACAAAAAGAGTTGACAGACATGGCAGAGGCCCCTTTCTCTAGTCACTGCTACATACACATCATTCAGCAAAGAAAAACCCATATCCGGCATAGTTCGTGACTATGTGTGTGTATAAATTAATTCAGATACTGTATGTATTGATAAATCATTAAAGCTAGATTCACGTTTTGGGGTGCATTGCCTTTTTTTTTTTTTTTAACATATTTAAAATGCACGGTGTTAAACAGCCTATTCAAAATGAATGGGCTGGCAGTGCACACCAATGACTCTGCAAACACACCTGGACAATTTGGCTTAATGTACACGGGGATGTTTTTACCATCTCTCCTGAACGATTTAACTTGACAGATAGTAACCCACATTTAAACCGTCCGTTTTGTCGCGTTTACATGCCGCATTTTCGTTTAGAAGCGTTTGAAAAAAAAAAAAAAAAACTTTTTTTTTTCAAAATAGCCAAAAATGAAAAAACGCCTGTAAACAAAATGTGGCTAAACACAAGTTACCGCGTTTAGAAGCGTTTGGCACTTGAAATGCCTCTAAACTCAGTGTCTGAAATAATTTTTTTGCGTTCCAAAAAAGGCCTCTAAACGCAACTGCCTAGAAATTACTATAAAGGACCCTGTGTACTGGCCCCTTTCACACTGGGGCGGTTTGCAGGCGTTATTGCGCTAAAAATAGCGCCTGCAAACCGCCCCTAAACAGTCTCCGCTGTTTGTTCAGTGTGAAAGCCCGAGGGCTTTCACACTGAAGCGGTGCGCTGGCAGGAGAAGAAAAAATCTGTCAGCCGCTTCTTTGGAGCGGTGAAGGAGCGGTGTATTCACCGCTCCTTCACCGCTCCTGCCCATTGAAATCAATGGGACAGCGTGGCTATACCGCGGTAATACCGCGGCTATAGCCGTGCTATACAAGGGGTTTTAACCCTTTTTCGGCCGCCAGCGGGGGGTTAAAACCGCACCGCTAGCAGACGAATACCGCGGTAAAACAGCGCTAAATATAGCGCTGTTTTACCGCCGACGCCCCCTACCGCCCCAGTGTGAAAGGGGCCTAAATGTACTGAGAAGATAACAGAGGAGAGTTCAGGAGCAGTTGAAAAGAATGCCCAACTGCTCCTAAACCTTCCGTTTAGTAGCAGCGTACATGAGGCCTTTCTGGTAATGCACCACATATTGAGGCCGATTAATGAAAAGACTTGAGCACAATGTCTGCGTTCTGAGCACAACTGTCAAATTAGGATGTGCATGTCTACCAAGTACCTGCACCTATGTTCACTTAGCCTAGGTTCACACTGTAGCAATGCGGGAACCAGCGCGATTACGGCACCAGTTTCTGCATCACATCTCTCCCGCAGGCAGTTCACACTGCCCTCTACAAACCGCTGCGGGTGTCAATACAATGTTAATGACACCCCCAGATCGCAATTCAAACAGTGAACTTGCACAGGAATCAGATGGCATGGGTGAGAACACCCATGTGATCCGATTCCAGTGCGGGAAAAAAAAAAAAAAAAAAAAAACAGTCCCTGCAGTATTGTATGGCTGAACTCGCATTGCACAGACATCGCATGCGATTGGCACCGCAGTGCGGGTGAAAATCACGTGCGAACACAGACATTGCATAAGTGTGAACCCAGGCTTAAAGCTCTTTCACACAGGCAATGAAAATGGGCGGCTGGGTCATGTTTTTACCACTTTCTGACGGCTTATCAATGTCACTCAAAAATTTTAAAACAGGAAGTGGATGAAGTGTTCACACTGCAGTGTTAGCGTTGAGGAAAAATGAATGCTGCCTGCAGAGTTCGGCATGTGTTGATGCTTTGCAATGCCTCCATTCACTTCTATTGAAACGCATCACAAGCTTGTCCGAAGCGCACCTATGGTGTTTACAGTGTGTTTGCAAAGCTTTAAAAGTGATCATTTCCCATTTTAACCTTGTACAAAAAAAAAAAAAAACACACATCTAACAAGGCGTTTAAAAAGCATTGCCTGACGCAACATGAATGCCTGCGCAGCGTAACCAAAATGTTCATTAATGCTATATGTGATGGGGTGGCAACTATGCTACACTACTTCATAATTCAGAGTAGAGTTGCTATGTAGGCTTTGCCTGCTCGTAGTACAGTGAGATGATAAAACAACAGAACTATTAAAAGATGTTTCAAGGAAATCTATGTTCAACCCTTACCTCTGTTTACTCATCTGCAACATCCTCTGCCTCCTTTCCTTTCAAGATGCTACAAGCTTACATTGTTACCATTCCCAAACCTGGAAAAGATCCCATCTCCCCACCCAATTTCAGACCCAAACTTTGGTACTTTAAAATCTCCATAGGCGATGCTTTAAATATTTTTTACATGTTAGAGTTACAGAGGAGGTCTAATGCTAGACTTGTTGTTCTCGCTCTAATGCACGTGGCGATACCTCACATGCGTTGTTTGAATGGAATTTACATATGTGGGTGGGACTTACGAGTGCTTCCGCTTCTGTGGGACGGGAGCACTTGAATTTTTTTTTTCATTATTGTTTATTTTACTTATTTTTTTTTTTTTATTTATACACTTTCTCTTTTAAAAAAAAAAAAAAATTTGATCACTTTTATTCCTATTACAAGGAATGTAAAATCCCTTGTAATAAGAATGGTGTGTGTTACAGGTCCTCTTTATGGAGAGATGTGGGGTCTATAAGACCCCACATCTCCCCTCCAGGATGAAAAGCATCAGATAAAAAATAAATAAAAAAAAACAGATCTGATGCTTTCCAGCCGAGATCGTGGCTTTGTTTACAACCGTGGCCTGGATGTGACGTCATAACGTCGCGCCTGGGCCTCCGATGGCCATAGAGATGACTGGTGACCATCTGGTCACCGGCAATCTCTATGCTCTTCATCCGGCGGCGGAGGATTCTTTCTCTGGATCCCCAATGGCATGGGAGAGCCCAGAGAGGCACTGCATCCTAGCTCTTAAACTCCTACCATTGCTCCCCTCCTTAAAAAACCCTGACCTAACGGGCTTTACCTCATCCGCCTGAAAAACATACAGGGGAAAAAAAAAAGTGGGGCCTAAGAGATGTAGCCTTTGCTTGCTTTGCTGAATTGGCACATTGGGTCATGCAATGCCTTAAACTGTCATTAGGTTTCATTCCCAGTATGAATATGGTTCGGGGATTAGGTACTCCTAAGGTCGAACTGACACAAGCAGTCAAATTCAGAGAAGCAATAGAAGGTCCTGTGGTACTCAAGTAAGCACATTAGTGATTAGGTACAGATACAAGGCTGGTTGGATTTTCAGTGTGACCTAAACCCCAAAAAATATCTAGCACGTTATATGGAATATTTTAAAATGTTAAATGTTGCCCTTCCATGTGTTTCTTGCTGCATAGGCCAGTTATAGGTTGTGGCAGTGGCCTGTAGTTTGTACTGATGTATTATCGGTAAGGGGACGGACTGGACACCTTTGCTGCAATTGTGCTATGTGCTGGGTGTCCAGTGCACCCCTGTCCCTTTAAGGAGGGGTGGGCTCCCTCCAGGCTCACCTGCCCTCTATCTACCCATTAGAGTGCATGTCCTTGTACTATGGAAGCTTTTAAAATTTAGTGTTAGGACTGCAAATAATACTGTGGTGCCTTGGAGTGGCTCTGCAGCTCACACATGTATTTGCAAATGTGTGATAACCAAACCCCTGTTTTTAATGCAAATTGGTAGACAGGAGAATTCGGCTGGTAGCAGGCTGGCAAGTTGAGCTGGAAATTTTCTTTGGTTTTGTTTGACATGTGTTGCCCTTTCATGATCTCCTCCTTGCTGCGAAGGTCAGTGGCCAGTAGTTTGTAAAGTGTGAACGGTCTGACTGGTACCCCGCAAATCAGGTACTTCTTGGTATCTGAGGTGCATAGGCACTTCTCTGCATATACCATCATAGCTGTATATCTGCTTTTTGAGATTTAAAGCACTGCTGCTTTTGACTGCTCGTCTCAGGAGATGTGGAGTGAGATCTGGTGATGTCCCTACTGTGCTGCTCAATGTTCTTTTAGCTGGAGACTCCATCATCAGGTGGCAAAACCCTGCCTCTACCAATAGGGTGATAGAGAAAATGGAATAGCCATTTTATTTCATCAAACAATTATTTAGAATGAAGTGTGTGTATATGATGTAGATTTCATTATTAGTCAATTAGTCATATTGTATAACAGCTGTCTTGGTTATGTTGAAATGCCATTTACACCTCCAGCTGTGAAGATGCTCATCTCTGGCTTTTCCCAGTCCACTACTGAAAGTGACATGTATATGTAAAATGACCAACTGCATATCAATGAATGACAAAGACTTCAAAAGAGTCCAGGTGCCAAAGTGCCACCCCCTTCAGAATGTATAAATCGTATCACAAGGTTCTCAGCCGTTTCAGAGTAATTCTTTTTTAAATTAACATGTACTGTATTTGTGCTTGCTCTCCTTGGCTGTAGCTTAAAACTACAGGCTTGAATATTAAATACATTTTTAATGTTACGTCAATGTTACTGAAACCCCTTGAGTTCTGGGGTCTCCCTATTAAGGGAAACCGCCACAAGGTAGGCTCAACTTTACTGACTAACATAGCTAGTTTTACAAAATGTAAAGGCATTGTCTAGTTTTAAATTGTTGTAACGTGTGTGAGTAAAAGAGATCAGCTACAGTTGTCAACATTTAAAAAAAACTTTTTTCACACATTTATGGCAAACAATTAGATTCACTAGGTAGGTAAGGTGCTTGTACTTACCTTCCACCCCATTTGCCCATCAGATCACCCCCTAAAATTGCTAAATTGTAAGATATAGGTTGGAGTTGACAAACCCCTCAGAACCCTGGACCTCTCCCTCTGTGTTAATGCTAAAGCCTACTAAATAGTCATTTAAGCACTGCTGCATTGTTGTGAGAAAAAGTCATGTGCTACAATACCCAGAAGTACCACGTTATGCCCAGGATTCAGTGGTAGGCAAATAAAGGCATTGGAGGGTACCTATCTAGCAAAACGGTTAGACCCCCATACACACTATACTACTTTTGTTGTCTAATTTTCGTTTAGATTTACCAAAACCATGTAGTGTAGTTAGCCTCATATTATATGGTTTTGGTAAATCTAAAAGTTAAAAACCTAAAGAAAATCTTGAACGTGCAAAGCACAGGATCACATTAAGAAAATTTCCATATACCGTTACATGGACTTGGTATACCCAGGAGCGCTGAATAAAAAACAACTAGGAATCTAAAGATGTCTGCTTTATGGACCCAGAGATACTTTGCATTAGGCGGGCCCGAAGGTTCACTTTAATGAGCTGGTATCAGTTAAGCCCCGTACACAGAGGCTAAAAACTGTCCGACATTTGGTCCATGTGTACGGCAACCTGGCCGGCTGCCGTCGGACAAGCATGCTGGAAAACCAGCAGATGACCGGCTCCTGATCAGCTCTCTCAGCCAGTGGCTGAGAGCGCAGATCAGAGTGTTCTGGCAGTGGGGGACGTCCCCGTCAGAACACACAAAGACTTGGGGGGCACACTAACTATGCATCACATTAAAGATGGTGCTGCCATAAGACCAAACAGAACAAAAGATTATAGCGCACACATACACACACGTTATTCCTAGAAGGCTATTTAAAGCACCTGAACATAATAAGCAAAAATGGGGATTCGGCCACACCATATGGCCATATAGTGCTTAAGCCCACTACTACTGCACCCCATCATCCTCCACCAGTACTTCCAATCAGTGTCCAGCTGAGTTATAGGAGGAGTCATTTTAGTTCTCCCATAAAGAGAAGTGTATTTCTCCCATGGTTGAGAAGTGGGATCTTTCATTCTATGAATAGTGTAGGACCCACTGAAAATGGGGTACTTTGACGCAGTAGTGGGCTTAAGCACTGTATGGCCATATGGTGCGACCAAATACCCTTATTTGCTTATTAAGTTCAGGTGCTTTAAATAGCCTTGTAGGAATGACATTTTTGTATGTGCGCGCTTTAATCTTTTGTTCCCCTGTCAGGACACAACAACTCAGCAGGGGAGATTGCTGTACTAACGTCGGATTGTTAGTACAGCGGCTCTGACCAGAGCTTACTGTTTCTTTTTGGAAAAAAATGAATAGTTTATACTAGGCTTTACTGTACATGGTCATACTTCTCTTAGAAAAAAAAATGTGAATATGGTTAAACAAGTCTTAAAATCACATTTAAAGTGTTTTTTTTTTTTTTTTGGACAACATTTAACATCTAACATTTATGCACCATCAGCACTGTCTCCCCCTGGCAGAGGGGGACAC
This sequence comes from Aquarana catesbeiana, assembly GCF_042186555.1. NCBI lineage: Eukaryota > Metazoa > Chordata > Amphibia > Anura > Ranidae > Aquarana > Aquarana catesbeiana. The sequence goes on along the minus strand of NC_133328.1, from coordinate 403,179,901 downwards.
TGCCAAAGGAGATAGCGCTAATAGTGCATAAATGTTAGTTATTCAAGCAGCAGGAGGGGAGGGGGCGCGGCACTGTCACTAATTGACAGGCAGGGAGGGGAAGAGGAAAGACACAGGAGAGCAGGCGGAGGCACGTAAATTGACCACAGTGTCGGGGCTCAGCATCCATGATATAAAGGGGTCAGTTTACCGGGGGGGGGGGGGGGGGGACTGGCAGGATCCAGGGGGCCAAATGACACAGCACAAGCACTGTTCTGTAAAAAATGCTTTAAAAAGGAGCAGGATTTTTTTTTTTTTTTTTTTTTTTTTTGTGAGGGGGTTGAAAAAAGCTTTAATATACATACATTTAGGAGGTTTTTTTTGCTCTAGGTTTACTGGAAAATTCAGGTTACCCAAGTTGAAAACATCTGCAGTGAATAGTTTATTCTGCAAAATGCTTGGGAGCAAAATATGCACAAAATGTTTCCAGCAATTTATTTAAGCATATCAGTACCAGAAGAGTTACCTGAGGACACGCTGTTTGTAACATTTATAAAGTAGCACAAGAATCAGTCCAACACTTACTAAATTACAGACTGGTATGGGAGTAATGCTAGTCATTAGAACGTCCTTCTCCGCTAAAAGGAAACAGTTGACATTTCCTTTGCAATTAGGAGATGCAGAGTTAAGATTTTCTTTTTTATACCTATAAATGTTTGGTTTATAAAGAAAAAAAAAACGATTTTACATAGATTAATAAATGTCTGAATGTAGAAGCGTGCAGAAAAGTCATGGATTCCCATGTGACTTGCCAAAACACAGCTGCACTTGGAATGGCCACAGAGGATGTTTGAGAGTTGAAGATTCTATAAATAGACAAATTAGCAGGCGTGGCACCAAACACTTCTGGCACTTTCCCTTCTTTAACCAGTAGGAAAAACACAACACAATTCTTTAGACACAAAGTATAAGTATACCCAAATGATATACAAAAAACTGAATGTATAACACTAAGAATTTAAAGCAGATCCCTCACCTGAGAGTTAAGGTGGGAATAAACATTGAGGCCCTGCTCACACCTGCTTGTAGCTCAAAAGCGCTCAACAAGCAACAACTTATTGTTTTCAATAGCCTTTTTTCACATTTTCCTGTTTCTAGCGAAACTCCTGTCGCTCAAAAAAGTACATGAGCTACTTTTTAGGCAGAATTGAGCGTTTTTGTCCCCATAAAGACTAATAGAAAGGCCTGAAGAGCACAACATTTTCTAATGTCTTTTTTATAGGATTTTGACACACGTTTTCTGCTCAAACAGCAGCCCTCTGCTTTTTCAGCAGCACTACACACCTTTTTAGTTGAAAACCACCTGAAAAAATGGCTTTCAAAAGCTGCAAATGCAAGCAATTCTGCTTCAAAAAACGCTCAAAAATGCACTTGAGGAAAAAAAAAAAAAATGGTTTAAAAACGTGTCGCAAGGGGGGGAAAGGAAAAAATTCCTATAGTTAAGTATCCCTCAGCACTTGCAAGTTTCGCTGTATACATTTCTTTTAAATCCTGTAATTGCTTTGCATTTAATTCAGGAAAAAAAGGACTGGTCACCAGTTCCTACTTTACAGTGGCTCCATCCCCTTGCAAGGCCCCATGGCGTTACAAAAAAGACACCACTTGCTCCCATCTATAGCTGGCTATCGCAATAAAAAGCATTGGAAGGCTGACAACAGGTATAAACAAGGCCAAGGATAAATCCAAGGGAAAAACCAAGCTTAACTTACCGACCAGCCCGCAGACAACCAAATAACCTGTCTAACAGTATGCGTTAAAAGCAGGGGTTTAGTCTGCACACATTTGCAAATGCATGCGTGAGCCACAGAGCCTTGTCAAGGCACCCTGGTATCTGTGGTACCTAACACTAACTTATAAGTGTCCCCACAGTGGAGGCACATGCATTCTAATGGATAGGTGAGAGCAGGTGGACTGAAGGGGAGCCACCCCTTCTTAAAAGGTACCAGCATATAGCACAATGGCTGCAAAGGTGTCAGTGCGTTGCCTGACCAAAACAAAAATGACACCTGCTCTCACCTATCCATTAGAATGCATGTGCCTCCACTGTGGGGACACTTATAAGTTATTGTTAGGTACCACAAATACCAGGGTGCCTTGACGAGGCTCTATGGCTTACGCATGCATTTGCAAATGTGTGCAGACTAAACCCCTGATTTTAACGCATACTGTTAGACAGGTTATTTGGTTGTCTGCGGGCTGGTCAGTAAGTTAAGCTTGGATTTTTCCCTTGGATTTATCCTTAGCCTTGTTTATACCCCATGGAGTTACCTCTGTGTGTTGGCTCCCAGCTGGGAATGCAGCCAAAATGTCCCATGCTTCCCCACTTTCGAATAGCAGTAGAAGCATGTCACTCTCCTGCTCCACTCTAGCAGCTTTATTAAATCTGCACTATCCAATAGACTGGTACTATGACATGCTCAGTATGCCCACATCCCAACCTGGAAGTTCGGGAAAGCAGCTCAGAATGCTCTGAAGCCCCAATTTTAGAAAGGGTCTAAAAAGAATATAAAAACTTCTTGCATTGCCCTGTAGTAATCAGATTCAGATATCTCCAGCTAACATTTTCCTGGGAAGGTCCAAGTTTGATTTCTGTATAAAAATAAAGACAGTACTAATTACATGCTCAAGACATACTGTATAATATGTTAAACCAATAAATACAGTGTATTGAAAGTCCGTTTCCACCAGAGATACCACTAAAAATGTATAATTTTTCTACATTTAACTAGCAAAAAAGAAGAAAACCAGGCTTAAAACACATACTAATTAATCTCAAAATAGATAAATACACGCAGACCCGAAGCTCATAGATTAAAAACTGAACTTGAGTAGACAACAGCCTGTCAGACAGCAGGGTGTGATCTTCATAGAATAGGCTCCAGTGTCTTTCTCTGGTCTCAAAATGTGCTTTGCAATAAGCCTTTACTTTGGCAAGCTGCGCTAAAACAGAAAATTAGAATCATTAACATTTGTTGAAAAGAACAGAACACTGTATACTATGCTGTCTCTACCACTTCTCATCAAACACACACATAATGATAACCTAATTCAAATGAAATGAGAACTACATCACTATCTGGCCTTACTTGCTGGTGTATTACATTAACATTTTGGCAGCAATAATGATATAGGGGACAGGAAAAAGGTTTTGGCTGTGTCAACTTATATGTCTTAGATGAAAAAAAAAAAAATAGTTTCCACAAGTTTTTGTGCCTGTAGTGCTACTGCATCATATACATTTTCTGTTGTTGGTTCTTTTGCCTTCCCTCTTGTGGTTTCCTGGTATCCACATGTCGCAAACGTGCTGGCATATATCAGTAAAAAAGACTGCAAAAGGAAAAGTGACCATTTGCTACAGCTAATGAGTGAGCCAATGATTGGAAGCCATTATGCCCCAAGAATATATGCAATGTATAATATTGGGTTGTAGACACAAAAGTCTAAAGAACATCAAAGCCATGGAAAATTTACAAGCATTCAACAAGCTTATAGAAAGCTTTCTTGATGGCCTTAAAGTATTTTAGGTATGGATATTTTTACATAGTTACATTGGTCCAGCTTCTGATTGTTATGTGTACCCTAAACAATCTTAAGAACAGCTGCCGGCACTCCAATTTGGATTAGTATTTATTACTGCAAGACTAAACCTGAAGATTTGCTCCAGCTATGGATATTTTTACATAGTTACATTGATTCAAGCTGGTAATACCCTGTGGTATCCCCTCTAAAAGCTGACATAAAAGTGTAGTAGGCACCGCTATTCCAGTGATCTCCACTGGTTTCTGGGTCCCACGCCGAGCAGCTACTCTGCTGCATTATGAGCACAGTTGGTCAGCTTAGCACGGGCACCATTCAGAGAAATCTTTGCAAATCATTCTCTGATTAGATGAGGTGGAGAGCATGTCGTCATTGCTTGCCTCTCCACTTCATTCAATCAGAGAATGCTTTCCATTTATTGGGAAAATGCAAAGTGATCTCTGAATGCCTATTACCACATACTGTACATATACACAGCACTATATATCACAATATAAAAAAAGTGCTACAATCCACCAGTCTTATACATATTAAGCTGCTCACGCCCGAGCTATAAATGAAAGACGGCTACAGCGTGGGCCTAAATTGTTGTGAGGGTGCCCATGTATGTCCTCCCGTGGCACTCGCTGATTAGCGAGTCAATGAGACTCACCTGATTGGAGTAAGAGACGGATCCCAGCCCCTTAGCACGTGATCAGCTACCAGCCAATGACAGCTGATCACGTGATGTAAACAGAAGATCGTAATCGGCATTTGTTTCCTTCACGCCGATAGCGCAAAGAGGAAAAAAAAAAAAAAAAAAAGCAGATCATCAACTTCTGTCAGAGGGACATCGGCACTGCACACGGACACGCACTGCTGCTATGCAGTGCCCACCAGTGCCACCTACCAGTGTCTATCAGTGCCGCCCATCAATGGATAAAAATTACCAGTTTGCAAAATTTTATAACAAAACTACAATTTTTTTTTTTTTTTTTTTTTTTTAATTTTCAGTCTGTTTTTTAGCAAAAAAAAAAAAAAAAATTAAAAAAACAGCAGTGATTAAATACCATCAAAAGAAAGCTCTATTTGTGAAAAAAAAAATGATATATATATATATATATATATATATATATATATATATATATATATATATATATATATATATATATACACATACATATACACACACACACACACACACACACTCACAAACATATACATACATACACACTGAGCAAAATTATAAAAAAAGCAACACTTGTGTTTGGGTGTTTTTGCCCCCTGTGTATCATGAGCTGAACTCAAAGATCTACGACTTTTTCTATGTACACAAAAGGTCCATTTCTCTCAAATATTCTTCACAAATCTGTCTAAGGGCCAATTCACACCAGATGCAGTTCCGTGCGCTTTTTTTCTGCACTAAAAATGCATGCACAGTGTTTTCCATGTATTCCAATGGCTCTAGTTCACACCATGCAGTCAGTTTCCGATGCAGAAACTGACCGGGAACAGACTGCAAGGTGTGAACTAGAGCCATTGGAATACATGGAAAACACTGTGCATGCATTTTGTGCAAGCAAAAAAAAAAAAAAAAACGCACGGAACCGATGTCTGGCGTGAACTAGCACTAAATCTGTGTTAATGAGCACTTCTCCTTTGCCGAGATAATCCATCCCCCCTCACAGGTGTGTCATATCCAGATGCTGATTAGACATGATTATTGCACAGGTGTGCCTTAGGCTGGCCACAATAAAAGGCCACTCTAAAAATGTGCAGTTTTACTGTATTGGGGGGGTTGGTCCGAAAACCAGTCAGTATCTGGTGTGACTACCATTTGCCTTACGCAGTGCAGCACATCTCCTTGCATAGAGTCGATCAGGTTGTTGATTGTGGCCTTGGGCCGTGCATTATCATGCTGCAACATGAAGTGATGGTTGTGGATGAATGGCACAACAATGGGCCTGAAGATCTCGTCACGGTATCTCTGTGCATTCAAAATGCCATCAATAAAATGCACCTGTGTTCGTTGTCCAAAGCATATGCCTGCCTATACCATAACCCCACCGCCACCATGGGCCACTCGATCCACAACGTTGACATCAGCAAACCGCTCACCCACATGGCGCCATACACGCTGTCTGCCATATGCCCTGTACAGTAAAAACCGGGATTCATCTGTGAAGAGTAACACCTCTCCAAAGTGCCAGACGCCATCGAATGTGAGCATTTGCCCACTCAAGTCTGTTACGACGACGAACTGCAGTCACCCCAATGAGGACGAGCATGCAGATGAGCTTCCCTGAGAGGTTTTCTGACAGTTTGTGCAGAAATTCTTTGGTTATGCAAACCGATTGTTGCTGTCCGGGTGGCTGGTCTCAGACGATCTTGGAGGTGAAGATGCTGGATGTGGAGGTCCTGGGCTGGTGTGGTTACACGTGGTCTGCGGTTGTGAGGCCGGTTGGATGTACTGCCAACTTCTCTGAAACACCTTTGGAGATGGCTTATGGTAGAAATTAACATTCAATTCAAGGGCAACAGCTCTGGTGGACATCCCTGCAGTCAGCATGCCAATTGCACGCTCCCTCAAAACTTGCGACATCTGTGGCATTGTGCTGTGTGATAAAACTGCACATTTTAGAGTGGCATTTTATTGTGGCAAGCACACCTGTGCAATAATCATGCTGTGTAATCAGAATCTGGCTATGACACACCTATGAGTTGAATGGATTATCTCGGCAAAGGAGAAGTGCATACTAACACAGATTTAGACAGATTTGTGAATAATATTTGAGAGAAATAGGCCTTTTGTGTACATAGAAAAATTTATTATTATTATTATTATACAGTATTTATATAGCGCCAACAGTTTACGTAGCGCTTTACAACTTGAGGGTAGACAGTACAAGTACAATACAATTTGATACAGTAGGAATCAGAGGGCCCTGCTCCTTAGAGCTTACAATCTAAGAGGGGAGGTCAAGAGATACAAGAGGTAATAACTGTGGGTGATGTGCTGATTGAGAAGATAAATGTACAGTTGTTAGGTGGGGGCCAGATAGGCTTCTCTGAAGAGATGAGTTTTCAGGGATCGTCTGAAAGTGGATAAAGTAGGAGAAAAACGGACGGATTGGGGTAGAGCATTCCAGAGGATGGGGGAGGCTCTGGAGAAGTCCTGAAGGCGAGCATGGGATGAGGTGACAAGGGAGTTTGAGAGCAGGAGGTCTTGGGAGGAGCGAAGAGAACGATTAGGTTGGTATTTTGTGACTAGGTTAGAGATGTAGCTAGGGGCCAAGTTGTGGATGGCTTTGTAAGTTATAGTTAGTATCTTGAATTTAATTCGGTGACTGAGTGGCAGCCAATGGAGGGATTGGCAGAGGGGTGTAGCAGACGCTGAGCGGTTTGTGTGGTGGATGAGCCTGGCCGCAGCGTTCATGATGGACTGAAGTGGGGATAGCCTATTTAGAGGTAAACCAATGAGGAGGGAGTTGCAGTAGTCAAGGCGGGAGATGACCAGGGAGTGGATTAGAAGCTTTGTGGTGTCAATGGTTAGGAAGGGGCGTATCTTGGAGATGTTGCGAAGACAGAGGCGGCAAGCTTTGGATAGTGATAGACTGTGGGGTCGAAAGGTTAGTTCAGAGTCCAGGATTACACCTAGGACCTTGGCGTGGGGAGATGGGTTGATAGTTGAGCCGTTGATCTTGACAGGGAGATCAGGGGAAGTGGCACCTGAGGGAGGAAATATCATGAGCTCGGTTTTGGATAGGTTGAGTTTGAGAAAGTGATGTGACATCCAGGCTGATATGTCTGCTAATAAGTTGGTAATGCGTGAGGAGACAGATGGAGAGAGCTGGGGGGTGGAGAGATAGATTTGGGTGTCATCAGCGTAGAGATGATATTTAAAGCCGTGGGAGGCAATCAACTGACCCAAGGAGGTGGTGTAGATTGAGAAAAGGAGAGGTCCGAGAACAGAACCTTGGGGGACCCCAACGGAAAAAGGAAGAGGAGAGGAGGAAGTAGAGTTGTAAGTGACACTGAAGGAGCGGTGGGATAGGTAGGATGAGAACCAGCGAAGAGTGCAGTCACGGAGACCAAAGGAGTGGAGTTTTTCGAGGAGGAGTGGGTGGTCCACTGTGTCAAAGGCAGCAGAGAGATCCAGGAGAAGTAGTACAGAATAGTGTCCATTGGCTTTAGCCATTAGTAGGTCATTTGAGAGTTTAAGGAGAGCAGTTTCCGTGGAGTGTTGAGGGCGAAAACCGGACTGAAGGGGATCAAGAAGTTTATTCATGGTCAGATGGTCACTTAATCGGTTGTAGACCAGTCTTTCAAGAAGTTTGGAGGAGAAGGAGAGTAAGGAGATGGGACGTAAGTTGTTGAGATTGGTGGGATCCAGTGAGGGCTTTTTTAGTATGGGGGTGACTAGTGCATGTTTTAGAGAGTTTGGGAAGATGCCACAAGAGAGGGAGAGGTTGAAAATGTGAGTTAGAGAGCGTAGAATCGAGTCGTAGTTGTAGATCTTTGAGTTCAGTTCAGTTTCATTTTTTACATTTTGCTATAATAAATATCCCCCAAAAATATATAAAAAAAAACATTTTTTTCCTTAGTTTAGGCCGATCGTATTCTTCTACATATTTTTGGTAAAAAAAAAAAAAAAAAATCGCAATAAGCATTTATTGATTGGTTTGCGCAAAAGTTATAGCGTTTACTAAATAGGGGATAGTTTTATGGCATTTTTATTAATATTTTTTTTTTTTTTTACTAGTAATTGCGGCGATCAGCGATTTTTATTGTGACTGCGACATTATGGCGGACATGTCGGACATTTTTGACACCATTGTCATTTATACAGCGAGCAGTGCGATTAAAAATGCATTGATTAGTGTGTAAATGACACTGGCAGTGAAGGGGTTAACCACTAGGGGGCGGGGAGGGGTTAAGTGTGTCCTAGGGGAGTGATTCTAACTGTCAGGGGGATGGGCTGTGTGTGTCATTACTCTGACCACAGCTCCCGATGACAGGGAGCTGTGATCAGTGACACTTGTCACTAGGCAGAACGGGGAGATGCTGTTTACATCAGCATCTCCCCGTTCATCCTCTCCGTGAGGCGATTGCGGGTATCCCCCCGGCGATCGCAATGGCATGGCGGGGAATTCAAATGGACGTACAGGTACGCCCATTTGCCCAGCCGTGCCATTCTGCCGACATACATCAGCGTGCGCCGGTCGGGAACCGGTTAAACTCCTTTACCCTGTTATTTTACCTTTCCCATTTCATATTTAATTGGGTTGATAAACCCCACCCCCCGATACCCATTTGGGAATTTTTCCCCCTTGCCTACCCTTTCCATATGTTACTCTTTATTATTACCAAAACCCAGAATTCTCTGTTCTCTATACTACGTGCTCCTCCATCGCCACACCAGGGAGCTCACCAGATTCCCACGACCCCCTGACATCCAGTGGGTCATACAGCGCTTTTAGTCTCCCAAATTGGATCCCCCATGGCTACCAATCTTAAGCTGGCATCCCTCCTCTGCCGCATGGGGCTTAGGGGGGTCCAGATGTGTTCCCCCAATACTGGCCCCTGCACCCCCCTGGTCCATCCATGATGGATCGCTGTACCCAAAAAAAGACACATTTTTGGGTACAGCGTCACACGCCTGCAGAATTGTCAGTTAAAGTAAGGCAGTGTCATACCAGAAAAAATGAGCTTGTCATAAAGGGGGGGTAAACCTCCCAGAGCTGAAGTGGTTAACCGCTTCCTGACCGCCTCACGCAGATATACTGCGGCAAAAGGGCACGTACAAGCAGATTAACGTACCTGTACATTGCCCTTTAAGAGGCGGACTGCGGCGGCACACGCGCCCGCCTGGAGCTCCGTGACTGCGATCATGGGTACCGCGAACCCGATGTCCGCGGGGATATCCGCAATCGACTCACGGTATGGAAGAACAGGGAGATGCTAATGTAAACAAGCATCTCCCTGTTCTGCCTAGTGACACTGATCTCTGCTCTCTGTGATTGGGAGCGGCGATCAGTGTAGTGTAACACACAGCCCCCCCCCCCCAGTTAGAAACACTCCCAAGGATACAATTAACCCCACAGCACCACCTAGTGGTTAACCCCTTCACTGCCAGTGACATTTTTACAGTAATCAATGCAATTTTTTAGCATTGATCGCTGTATTAATGCCAATGGTCCCAAAAATGTGTCAAAATTGTCCGATGTGTCCGCCATAATGTCGCAGTCACGATAAAAATCACTGATTGCCGCCATTACCAGTAAAAAAAAAAAAAAAAAAAAAATTACCAATAAAAACGCCATAAAACTATCCCTTATTTTATAGACGTTATAACTTTTGCACAAACCAATCAATAAACGCTTATTGCGATTTTTTTTACCAAAAATATGTAGAAGAATACGCATTGGCCTAAACTGAGGGGAAACTTTTTAAAATATTTTTTGGGATATTTATTATAGCAAAAAGTAAAAAATAATGAGTTTTTTTCAAAATTGACGCTATTTTTTTGTTTATAGCGCAAAAAATAAAAACCGCAGAGGTGATCAAATACCACCAAAAGAAAGTTCTATTTGTGGGAAAAAAAGGACGTCAATTTTGTTTGGGAGCCACGTCCCACGACCATGCACTTGTCAGTTAAAGCGACGCAGTGCCGAAATCGCAAAAAGTGCTCTGGTCAGGAAGGGGGTAAATTCTTCTGGGGCAGTAGTGGTTAAAAGTCAGCAGCTACAGTATTTGTTGCAGACTTTCAATTTTTTTTCTAAAGGAGCCTGGAGCTCATGCATGCTGGAAATGACCACTTCTGAACAAAATCTTAAGAGCCCTTGCACACTGGGGCGGGGGGCGGCGTCGGCGGTAAAACGCCGCTATTATTAGCGGCGTTTTACCGTCGGTATGCGGCCGCTAGCAGGGCGGTTTTACCCCCCGCTAGCGGCCGAGAAAGGGTTAAATACCACCGCAAAGCGACTCTGCAGAGGCGCTTTGCCGGCGGTATAGCCGCGTCGTCCCATTGATTTCAATGGGCAGGAGCGGTATACACACCGCTCCTTCACCGCTCCGAAGATGCTGCTAGCAGGACTTTTTTTACTGTCCTGCCAGCGCATCGCTCCAGTGTGCAAGCCCTCGGGGCTTGCACACTGGAATGAAAGCAGCGGCACTTTCGGGGCGGTTTGCAGGCGCTATTAGCGCAATAGCGCCTGCAAACTGCCCCAGTGTGCACGGGCTCTAACTGAAAGATTGCAACGCCAGTAGCACATAGGGGGAACAAACAACTTATTAGCATGCTTCCAATCACCATGGAGAAACAGTAGAAAAAGCAGGTGCAAAAGCAAAGTTCTTGTGGACTTTTAAATCTTAAATGACCCAAACCTAGAAACCGCACTAGTAGAGGCAATGAACTGATCCTAAAGTTTCAGATTGCTGCACACGGCATCAATAGGAAGAGAAACTGTCGCCTTTAAGTTTCGACGTAATAGCAATAGACTGCTACTCCACAGCGGTAAGTTCATGGAATCAAGAAATTAAGCGTCTCACAATCACAGTGTGTGCGGCTAATGGCTCAGACACTGCTAGGGCCAAGCAGTACTTTGTGGCCTCTGCAATCAGAGTAAACAACTGGGTAATTTGAGTCCTGCATGACCACGGGAAAAACCTAAGCCAAAAGAGCACAACATTTGAGGGGGGGAGCAGAAGACAGCATGATTCCAGGCTGCAGATGTTCGCACCATCGTTAGCAATGCTGCACCAGAACAGCTAGGCTGAACCCATTTTGCAGTTGTACCCTGGTTAGGCAGTGTAGTGTGCAAGCTCATGGTAAAAGGCAAGGCTTTGAGTACTCACTAAACCTGAAAAGCTAGTAGGTGTAGAGTCAGGACCAGAGCTTTGGGTGGCTGGAGGTGACCCAGCAGGGAGATGCTTCCTTCATGTAGTATGGTGATAAAGTGGACGGTATAAAGTGGGTATAACAGCGCTCACACCCAAAGCTTTAAAAACTCTTCTGCTGCAAAGCTGCATGGAGCCCTGCAACAAATAAAAACAAGGGAGTGTCTGGTGCTCAGTCTGACTGCCTACTCCCTAAGGGAGTCTTGAAAGGCAAATCAAGGGCAGAGGTAAATGTGTCTCTGGCTTTGGAAAGTGTTCCACAGCTAAATTTGCCAGAACAGAGTATGTTTCATGCAGAACCAAATGTCCAAAGATAACTTCCAGGCTAGCCCCACAATTCTTAGTTCAGTAGCTTCAGTGCAGTTCAAAGCTATACTGAAGACAACCATGCTAAATCAATGCAAAGCAGAAGGGCAACCACCAGTAGCGGTACAGAGAAAAGTCTTGATTTAAGATTTAAAAAAAAAAAAAAAATCCTAACAAAAAATAGGTTAGTCTTTACAACTACAAAGCTGAGAAACACATCCTTCCTCCAAGTACACTAGCAAAAAACTAGTGGCATGATGGTAGTAGGAGGGATTATACTAGACTGGCCTACATGGCACTATAGCCCAAAGGTTTAAGACTTGCCGTATCCATTAATGAATGTGAAATATTTTTCATTTTTACATATTTTTCAACTTTAGAGAGAGAAAATAAGTTTGTTTTTTTAAATTATGCTGACACATGTGGATGCAGCATCAGTCCGATGCTGCATCTGTCCTCTGCCGGCTCCAAGACTGAGAACTGAGCGATCAAACACCGCTAACTGCTTGTTTCACAGAGCTGTGTGAGCAGACAGACCACCATTTGCTATGCCCCACCCCTCCCCCCCATGCTCACTGGTGCACTGGGCTGTGGAGGGGGTGGCGGAGTGGCTGGCTCAGGCACTTAGCAGCTTGCCAGTGGAGGGTTGTGACAGGATCCAGACCCTATTGTCTGGACCTTTCCCCAGCTTGGATTGGCTCTGTGAAATAAGCTGACTTCAGCCTGCTGTCTGCTAAAAATGGGTCACAAGAGTGCAAAACAGGCTGTACTGTGTTCCACAAAGAGAGATTATATATATATATATATATACATATATATACATACACATATATTTTAGCAGGGACCCTAGAGAATAAAATGGCGATTGTTGCAATATTTTATGTCACACAGTATTTGCGCATCGCTTTTTCAAACGCAATTTCTTGGGGGGGGGGGGACATTTATTAACTACGGTACCTAAAAATCTCCATAGGTGACACTTTAAAAAAAAAAATAAAAAGGTTACTAGGTTAGAACTGCAGGGGAAGTCTTTTGTTAGAATTATTGCTCCCACTCTGACGATCACGGTGATACCTCACATGTGTGATTTAAACATCGATTACAATTGCGGGCTTGACTTACATATGTGTTTTCTTTGCTGAGCGAGTATGCTGGGACAGGGCACTTTATATTTTTTTTTTTTAAATATCCTTTAGGATAACAGCTGAGCAGCTTTTAGCCGCATCAGTTATCACTAAAAAGCCAACTGCTGGCTCTAAAACAAAAAAAAATAGTACCGAGGTGATGCCTTATTTTACAAATAAATATCTGAAAAAGTGTGGCATACATTTGTATTCAGCCCCCTTTACTCTGACAGCTTGAATTTATCATAAGATATTTGTGAAGATTTTTTTGAGCGTTTTCTATGCGTTTTCACATTGGACTGCATGAACAGTTTACTATTATTATTATAATTATTATTAAGACAGCTCCACTATTGCCGGTATTGCATGGATATTACAACAGCGGATTTTTTAGACGTATTGTTAATAATTGTATGGTAACAGCGCGCCACTTATATTTAATTGTTCATTACACAAAACATAAGGAATTGTGTTGAGTGTCAGCTGCTCACTTATATTTATTAGGGATACATGGCAGCTCACAAGGTGTTTTCACATTGTTTGACAGACACATGTTAACTCTAAATTTGGCCTGGGCATCTATGGTCTCTGGTCACAAAAGGGTTAAACAACAACTACCAAAGAGAATTTGACAGAAGAACTACAAAAGCATATTAAATGACATGTACAAACATACTTTAAATTTAAGTCACCTTTCCCACACAGATACAGACCAGTATACTGCCAAAAGCAGACTAATTATTATATACAGATAAGAGTATCAAACAAATGGAAGTCAAATATTATGCAAATTGCCAACATTTGAAAGCAGCACAATGCAGGGTTAAACTTTGGACAGAATGTCAACATGCAAATATTATGCAAATCATTAGGACTAGAAACTTAACGATAAGGCATGGTCACATTCTGTCTTTTCTTGCAGGTTCCCAGGTTTTTCATACACTAGAATAAAGCCGGCCATCCCATCACAATAATAATGAGTTAAACAAATGCAAGCGACACAAAACATGAAATAAGTGAAAAAGAAAGCCAAGTTGTTTTCATTTTAAATAGGGTTTGCATAACGAATAGTGGATTTACATGCATGGTACACATTGTATTAGGCAGGGCAATTGATATTAAAATGCCAGAGTTTATCAGCATGATCTGTTTCTGTATACAGATTTTGTAAAGGGAATGTTGAAAGTCAATTACCCCATATAATCCCCAAATGTACACAGAACCTAAAAAAATTGAATAAAATCCCAAAACTTCTATGAAAAACAGTTTTACTTTTCTTTTCTTGGTAGACAAATTCTGGAAAATGCAAGAAAACAGATTGCAAGCACAAAATAAAAACAATTATAGCATGTAGGGGCCTATTTATTAAGCATCATATGGCTGCTTCATAAAACAAAAAAACACAGCAAAAACGCACTAGGAGAAAGAGTCCAGCCAAAGTCATGTTACCAGCCTTTCCTTCTATCACATTGTTTTTGTGTTTTGTTTTTTTTTTTGCAGTATCTACACCTTGGTCTGCATTTTTGCCCCTGAAGTGCAGGCACAATGCAGAGAAAAGAATGTCCAGCAGGGAACCGTAAAAATCAACTATCTGCATCCAGTGCCGATTACTCGCATGTGAGCGCTGCTTCAGGGATTACATGCAAGTGGGTGCGATTTCTCCTGTTTTCAATGAGGTTGCCTACTTGCAGCTAATTGTGGGAATCCTTGCATCTAAATCACTGTCAGGGTGCATTCATATGAATGAACGTTTAGCCTAATACCCGTGACAACAAATTACACTTCTGTTGACCTTTTTTTCCAATCCGACAAAAATATACCACTCAGCAGGGAAGGCCTTTTCCTTGAACTAGTAGTTTAATGTAACAAAACACGAAAATTGAAGTGCCACACCACTGCGAAGAGGTCCAAATAAAATTTTAATAAAATCTAGGAGGACAAGCAGTCAAACCAGCTGCTGACAAGGCCTATGTTTGTAATCAAACTGGAGGAAATATTAAAATGTCGACTAGACTTCTAGGCAATTTACATTCGTTTTCAAGCCCTGATGACGGGGGCATCTTTAGACCTTTGAAACACGTTAGCTACTTTGCGGATTGCCCTCCTGACTTATTGGAATAATGATCTATCTGTACAAGCAGTGGTGTGGCACTTCAATTTCTAAATTCGTTATATGGTTTTCAATTGTGACAGTTTACACCTGAACATAGCGGCACTTGAAGTTTGTAGCTCAAACAAACACAAGGTACAAGCTTCAAGCATTCCAGGTCCCAAAAGACTTTAATGAGAGCACCTTTTTTCCTAAGCTTTCCATTGGCCAACAAAAAAAAAAAACACAAACCAGACACTCACTAAAGTGTGAGGCTATGAGCATTCAAAAACGTAAAAAAGCTCAACAAGCAGCAAGTAGAGTGTAAAGTGGTTGCAAAGGCAGAAGGTTTATCTTAATACATTCTGTGTATGAAGGTAAAAAAGCCTTCAGTGTTTAGCAGTCCCCCTCAGCACCCCTTAATATTTGCTTGAGGTCCATCTAGATCCAGCGATGTTGCACGAGAGACTCGGCTGTCCGGGACTCATCTCCTCATTGGCTGAAACAGTATGGCGCCATTGGTCAAAGTCAGTGAGCCAATGAGGAGAGAAAAGTGGTGGGGCCAGGCCGCAGCTTCGTGTCTGAATGGGGGAACTTAACAGGAGGGAGGGGCCAGAAGTACTGAAGAGGGACCCGAGAAAAGGAGTATCTGGCAAAACCACTCCACAGAGAAGGCAAGTATTTTTAACGGGAAAAAAAAATACCACAAGACTTTAGTATCACTTTAAGCCCCATTTCAGACTTGTTCAGTGCTTTATGCCATGTTAACCTGCTTTGCTTAAATGCACGTGCTGCCACCACAACCACAAGAACAGGACTGGCACTATTTTTTCCTGATGCATCACCACCAAAAGTTGTTTGCAGTGCAGCTCCCCAACCCCATCCACACACTAAATAGAAACTATGGCCATAGAAGCCAACATCCGACACAGAAACCTGAGATTTTGGCTACATACTGTATCTCATCTCGTTCTACTCTCTATGGCCACCTTTATGGTTTTAATATTTTTATTTAAAAAAAATCAAGTTTGAACTGCCAGTAATGCAGCATCTGTTGTGTTTAAATAAAGGACACCCTTGACCTCACAAACTTTCAGTATTGCACAGTCTCGATCCCTTCTAAAAAAAAAAAAAAAAAAAAAAAAAAGCCTCAGATTTATCAGAGTTTGGTGGTTACACTGTTTACACAGCTTACTCTTATCATATAGACAACACTGGAAAAGGAACAGATGGCTACCGTACCATCATTCTCAGCAAGATTTTGTTGTGCCCTTTATGCAAACAAAAGATAAAAGGAGCCTGCTGCATTGATTTACTGATATTGCAAAGTTTGACATTCATAAAAAACATAATGGTTAAACAGTAAAACACTGAACTTCCAGTCTACATAGATATGGGGGAACAAAAAAACCTACTCAGTAGCAGTCAGAAAAATCCTCCTGCCTTGAGACATCTGCTCATCACCACAAGTCAATAAATTCACAACTGCTGATCAGCTTGTAGCGCTGTGAATAATGGATGCCTTAGAAAACAGGGAAGCTCATGACAATAAACCCCACCTACCTACCCCCTACTGCAGTGGTTCTCAACCTGGGGATCGAATGACAATTTGCCAGGGGTCACCGAATCCTGGGCTGTTCCTGAAACCCACACTGCTCTCCCAGCCTTTTCTCGGCCGCCCAGCTGGGCTGTCCCTGGAGCCCGCGGCCGCCCACTCAGCCTCTTTGCAGCCACCCGTTCAGTTCACGGCATGGCTGGGGGGCAGAGAATAGAGGTCAGCTGACTGATGAGGAATGTGAAGTGGGGGGGGGGGGGGCTGAAGGAAACCTTATCTCCTGATTTTGGCATGGGTGTAACTGCTGCCAGACACCACAAAGTTGGAGACACAGTGAGTAACACTACCTGTGATTATAGTTACCATTAAAAGTCTCCACTACAATTCTCAGATCAAGATCTTGATCAAGAGCAGTTGGCTGATCAGAACTCCCCCCAGCACTGCCACCCATCCCACCCACCAGCAGCACTGCCACTCATTCCACATACCAGCAGCACTGCCACTCATTCCAACCCCCCCCCCCCAGGAGTAATAGAAGGAATAAAAATAGAGGATACATGGAAGGGACAGGAAAAGAGGGGGAGGAAGAATAAGAGAAAAAAAAAATGGGAGAAAAAAACAAAAAAAAAAAACAAACAAGAAATTAGGATAGATAAAATAAAAGGGAAAGAAAGGAGAACAAAGAGAAAGAGGGGTACATCCTAAAATGTACCATAAGGGGTTTCAATATTGTACGAGTGGAAGGGACTCAGGGAGCACTAAATGTCTATGGGTTAGGGGCGCAAATAACTTGTCTTGCCTTGGGTGCTGACAACCCACGCAACAAAAATAAATTTTACTCTTAGGGGTCCCCACAACTTGGGAAATTTTATCAAGGGGTCATGGATCTAGGGAGCTTGAGAACCACTGACCTAGTGAATAAGATCGGAGTGGCAAAAATTCAGTTTTTTTAGTAAGTGAAAAACAAAATGTAATCTTTATTATTACAAAAATATGTCTGCTGATGGTCTACTGAAAAATAAGATTCTAGCCACCTGAAGTGCATCTAAAACCAAGAACAACATTTTATTATATTGCAGCTTAGCAGTTCTTACATATGTTGACTACATTCAGGGTTTTTTTCCGGGTATTTTTCCCTTTAATTTCACCTAGTTTAACATACTTCTAGCACTAGGATGACACTTAACTATTGTGCCATATCTATAACAAAGTACCATTGTTACATTCTGTAACCTCTAGTTCACAGTAAAACCTGGAAACCATTTTACCCGATAACAGTACAGCACAGCCAGAGAGAATAAAAGAAAGCAGACTCACTAGATATCGGTCAGTATCAAATTGATATACCTAAATTACATATTAAAAACTAAAGAGAGCAAAATGCGTTAAGCTCAATGTTAGGGTATAATATATTATAAAATACACATATATACATATATATATATATATATATATATACATATATACAGACAGATTATGGCTGATGGGTGGGTCTAGCTGGGTACTTTACATAGCTTCTTGAAAACAGAACAGCACCTTTCCTCAATACTCTTCTCAAGAGCCCTCAGCCCTGATGCAAGCAGTGAGCTGACTCCTGGGAGGGGTTAAGCAAATATCAGTGTCACCATCAATGAACTAAAGCCCACTGAATAAAATGGGGACAGTGACAGTAAGGCTGGGAGGGAAAAGCTAGATTATAAAAGAGCATGGGGGTGACTGGATATAAAACAAAGAGGCTGCAAAGGCAGAAGGTTATTTACCCTACTGCATTCGCTGCGTTTAAGGTTTTAAAAAAAAAAAAAAACACCTTCTGTTTTCAGACCCCCTTCTAAAATACTTACCTGGGCCAAATCTCGATCCAGCGGTGTACCATTCGCTTCTGCTGCTGTCAATCAAGTACTGTGAGCAAGGCTGAGCCCCGCTGTGAGTGCCAATAGACAAACACAGCCTAGCCCCTGCACGATTTCCCATAAAAAAGGGGCTTGCTATGGGGGCATTCTGAAGAGATTAAGAGCCAGGAATGTCGGGGATACCACAAGAGGAGGTTCGGGCTGCTCTGTGCAAAACTAAAAAAAAAAAAAAAAAAAAAATCAAACCTTTACAATCACTAAGTGATCTTAAACCCTCAGTTTTTTCAACAACTCCTTTCTCTTGCAGCATCGTAGAGAGTCACCCTTGCTTGGAGGAACTAGAGTTGTGTCACCCTACACTCTATGCATCAATAGAAATACACAGCTTTTTTTCCTTAAATGCATGCTTTTGTTTCCTTTTGAGTCATGACTGGTGGTTATTGAAACGGTGGACTGTACCCAGATAGTTCAACAGTTGTGAGTACTACCAGATTGAAATGTGGGACTATACTGGTATCCCTCGATTTAGATACTACTTTATGACTTTACCATTCCTGATAGCCTCAACAATGTAAAAACATAAACAAAGTTGTATTACTCTATTTTGTAAAACGAATAAAAATAGAAATAAAAATTGGGGCAAGGCACACTATTCCCTACACTAGATTTTATTCTACGTGATCATGCTTTTATTGTTTGTATATTGGTTTGACCCAATAAATCCACCTTTTGATTTGCACTATTGGAGTATTCCAATTTTTTCTCTCCCCACACTCTTGGGACTGGATACGAGATTTAGATATTTTTACCCTTCCTACACGGTTCCCTTCGGTTGAGGAGCATCATTGTAGCTGGTCCAGTAAAAAGGAGATGTCCTTTGAGATCCAGGACTTCCCAATCCCCTTCAGGACAGCCATCCAATTGGATCTCTAAGCCTGTTCGATTCGGTGTCTCCGACATTCTAATCCACTCGTTCTGGTAAGAGTATTTCACCTATTTCTACCTCAAGATTTCCATGTTGATGAATCACATATTAAAAGATTTTCCACTCATATTGGATTTTATATTTTAGCGCACTGTGGGACTTTATCACTCATATTGCCCATACCCATGTCACAGTGGACAATGTTCACGAGTCATTGAACTTTGCTCACTTTTATTTTGGGTTTTGCACTCGGGCTTTCACACTGGGGCTACAGGGGGAGCATTTTTCAGGTGCTATTTTCAGTATTAAAGCGCTTGAAAAACGCCTTCAGTGTTAAAGGGGTCTTAGAAGCTGATTGGTTATCATGCAGAGATTTACTGCATTTTTCTTTTTTTATTTTCCCTTGACTTGTGCTTTAAAGGATAAGTTCACCTTTTAAACAAAAAAAAAAAAAAAAAAACAACAAAAATAATAATAACAAATGCACGTTTTTTTCAGGTAAAAAAAATGCATTTATATTATTTTTTGTTTCTAGAGCCTCTAAAAGCATTGCACCAGTGTTTAGCAGGTCGCTGGTGCCATGCAGGTCCCCTGTCAGTGTATCTGTGGCTCCACAGTGCCGCAGTGGTTCATTGATAACTACAAGCAGACAGCCGCAAAGGCTGTCGGGACTTGTAGTTTTCCATTTACAGAGGACTGTGAATGAGTAACACGGCCAGGTGGACAGAGACAGCCACGTTTTTTATTTTCTTTAATTGTGACAGCTAGCAGGGGGAGAAGATCCCCCGCTAGCTGTCACAATAGGGGAATTAGGGTGTAACATGTAATGAAAAGTGAACTTATCCTTTAATTCTGGTACATTAGCATTAGTAAAAAGAAGCAGACATGGAATTACCAGTAGACCTGTTCTCTCCCCAAGACTGTTTTGGTTTAGTCTTGGTGCTTTTTGTGTAGTGTCAAGAACTTCCAGCGCTCACCATATTCTTTTTTACTTTTCTGGGGTGATTAGTAGCATAACCCATATTTACAGTCCCACCTGCAAGTACAGAAAAATACCTAATGACCTGCAAGAAATGCACTCCAAGTGCTGTTGTGAGTTGACAACACACAGCAATTTTGTGTAATACCAGGCTCAACGCAAGGGCACATAAACGGTTGTCCATTTGTCCCATTCACAGCATACATGTGCAATGATGTGTGTTGCGCAAAAATGTAGCATGTTGGCATGTCAGTGCAACACAGCACAATGGCATGTGATATAGTATTTTTTTTATTATTTAAATACATTTAAAAAGAAAATGTGACAGTGTGATGCATTGTAACAATGAATTGCACCATCCTCAAACCACACACCAGCGCTTATGCACTATGTGGAGCATAACACGTACAGGCTGGTGTGAATTGGCTTTAAGTGTTGTCAGTCCTCCCAGCTGTCTTTTGCTAATTTACTCTACTACTCCCACTCTTAGATCTTTACAATTAAGGCTGGATTCACACTTGTACAACTCCAAAGTCGCACAGCTTTGGAGTGCAACTTTAGATGGGTGTGACTTTGACCAATGATAATGGACAACTGTGAAATGTAAAAAACGAAGGGGCGAGTTTCACATGAAAGCGGTAGTAAACCCAGCCATAAAACAGTTTAATTTCCGGCATGTGCCGGAAATGCAGCACTCCTATTGGTTGTGCTCTCAGCCAAACTGTCAAACCATCCAATGGCTGGTGTCATAATTGAACACATTTGCAGCATTATGGCAGTTGTAGATTAAACAGAGGCAAAGATGGCAGCTTCCTTAGCGGAAAACAACAGGAGGGTTTACTTACACTTTAAGAGTGAACATTGAAGGTCTATGGCCCTAAAGTTACATTTAAGTCGGGCCAAAGTAGTGCATGAACTACTTTGAAGTCGCTGTGACTTTAGATATGAACGGTACTCATTGGAAAACATGGGATGTGACCGATGTCCAAAGTTGCATAACAAGTTGCACAAGTGTAACTGGAGCCTTAAAGTTAATTATTCTGTAGTCCAAGATAAGAACAAGGAGAGCTTTGAGATAACACAGGAAGTGGGCACAGGACAGCTCTGAATTTCAGATTTTTTTTGTCAGGCAAGTATACCAAAAACCCTTCTGATAGTATACTTAAAGCGGTGTTCCTATTTTAAAAAAAAAAAAATAAATAAAAGTCAGCAGCTATAAATACTGCAGCTGCTGACTTTTAATTGGACACTTACCTGTCCCAGGGTCCAGCGATGCAGGGGAACGAAGCCCCGATCGTCCCCCCCTCCGCTCGGCGGCGCCGGCATTTTAACTGTGGGCGCCCGGCTGTGGCTTCACAGCCGGGCACCCACTGCGCATGCGCAAATCGCACCGCCACTGGCCCCGCAATCATCTGGGACCGGTCACGTGTCCCAGATGATTGACAAGAGGGAGAAGCGATCTCCCTTCTTGCGCTGAGGGAAGTGACGTCAGGAGCCCAGGCACCGAAGGAGGCAGACTACGAGGGACCCCCTTGCAACAGGCATTTAGAGGTGAGTAAAAAAAAATATTATATATATATATATATATATATATATATATATATATATATATATATATATATATATATTTATATATATATATATATATTTTCTCCAATTTTTTTTTTTTTTTTTTTTTTTTTAAGCACATTGCTAATTATTTTTTTTGGGGGGTGGAATACCACTTTAAGCACACCTAAAGACGGTAATGAAAATTCATTGTCAGTAAACTTCAAGTCAGTAGGCGTGCAACAGGAATTATTGAATCAAAACATTAAAGCCAATATCTGCCAAAACCTAAAACTATGTAGAATATCAGTAGAGGAAAGTGGCATTCCAAAAGTCACCATTCCATATCCAATAATTTTTGGATGTTAATTTACTTTGACTACACAGACATCCAAATGAAGGATTGCTGTCTGGATCCAGGCACACGGCATTAATACTAAACAAGTGCATTCATTTCAGGTTATTGGCCAGACAGTCTCAGATTCAGCGGGTGGTAAAAGTAATTCACTCATTAAAATGGATGTGTGACAAGATTTTACATATACCATCTTCCACCACAGCAAAAAAATGGAGTGAACCTGCTAATTAGATTTGATGGAACAAATACAAATTGTACCTAATGTGCTTGTAACCATCACTTATACCAATTGCACTGCATGTTCCGACAATGGCCCACATACACATCCAGATTATACCAATCAGTCTGAAAACACAGCATAAGGATATTACGAATGTATACCAGGAAGGGTAATTTAACAAATATATTCAAGATGTAGTCAAAAATTTTAAATCAGTCAAATTCTAAATAAAAAGATTTTGATGCATGGTTGCTGGATTAAAGGACTCCTGTGCGATCTCCGTCACTTCCAATGACACCCAACATTGCGTGATTTGGCCGCGATTCGAATCACGGCAAAAAACGCGCCATGATGGAGGTGCCATTAGAAGTGGTGGGATCGCCCAAGGGTGCTGCAATTTGCCGCTATTTTGAATTGCGTGCAGAAAAGCTGCGATAACACCCGCGATTCGAAATGCCAAGATGTGAACGGAGCCTAAATGTGTAGTGAAGGCTAATGACATGGATTCCTAAAAATGCTGCCACTTCCCTCTGCTGCATAGCATGTATAAAACCGCTCCAATGGGGTCACGTGATTCAGCAGCTGTGACTTCCCAGTGTAAGGGAGCGTTCAACAAAAGCTTAGAATTCCTAGAGCTGTGACAGCTCAGTGTCCATCTATTTTGACACTCCCTCCTCTCCTCTGCAGCAACAGCTCTGACACAGGGAAGCAGAAGCTGCTGGATTACATGGATTTTTTTTTATTATTATTATTTATTTAGTTTTTATTTAAATCAGGTTCCCACCCTCCTCCAACATATTTAGTAGTTTTTTCTCCTTTTTGTTAGGGAGCACCCTTTTCTAAAAGGTAGAAACTTCAGCAATTATTTTCTAGGTGAGCATTTCTGAGGACAATTACAAAGAACATTCTACATGTCGAGTGTAGCCATGCATAGGGAAACAGGTTGAAAAGGGGCTAAATATGATTTGCTGAACATAAAGTGTTACTAAACCCACAACAGTAAAATCAGACTGTACATGCAGTAAAGCATGAAAGTTATACTCACTGTGGAACCTAAGGTGTTAATCCTCCACACTATTTAAAAAGGCCGTTTGATCCCACCCCCTTTTACTATCCCCAATCCATCTGCAGATAGCACAGAGCCTTGGGGGCTGTCTGCACCTGCACAGTTTGGTGTGTATTGCTAAGGGTTTTTTGGGAGGGTGCATGTGAACAGCACAGGGCCAATCAGCACTGTCCAGACAGAGGGTCAGGGGTCAAGCAGCCTCAAAGGACTATCAGAGGAGAAAGTAAACTCCCCCTACAAGCTTTAACCAATGCTCGACCAGACACTGAAGTCACAAGACTGCTATATACTGCTGATGAGAAAAGGTATTTAGCAGTTTATATCTACTAAAGTAATTGCATTTCCATGTTTTGAGTAATGTGGGAGACCAGATATAGTGAATGCAGGGTCCTGGGTTTAGTAACTCCTTAAAAGGGGCTGTAAACCCTCTTTTTTTTTTTTTTTAATAAACATGTCATACTTGCCTCCACTGTGCAGTTTGTTTAGCACAGAGTGGCCCCAATTATCCTCTTCTGGTGTCCCTCAGTGGCGCTCCTAGCTCTACCCCGCATCGAGTGTCCATGTTGGAGAAGCGCTCTCCATGGTGGACACCCGTGCGGGCGCTCCCAAGTCCAGCATGTGTCCATTCACACAGAATGCAGGACTCTGCGCCGCCCCCCGCTGTCGTGTCATTGGATTTGATTGACAGCAGCAGGAGCCAATGGTTGCGCTGCTATCAATCAAATCAGGACACAAGACACTACCTAGAGCTGGTGCGCTCGTTCCCGGCCGGAGAAAGATCTGTGTCAGGTAAGTAAAACGGGGGCTCGGGGGGGGGGGGGGGCTGCAGCACCACAGAAGGTTTTTGACCTTAATGCATAGAATGCATAAAGGTAAAAAACCATGAGGTTTTACAACCCCTTTAATGGTAGCCTGATCTGAGGTGGTCACTGGGTGTTCTTAAGAGCAATCCATATATTCACACCATTTATGCACAATACACACATCTCTGGAACAAGCTTAAAGTGGTTATAAAGCTTAACCACTTAAATACTGGGCACTTTCACCCCCTTCCTGCCCTGGCCATTTTTCAGCGCCGTCGTGCAACACTGTACCCAAATTAATTTTTAATCATTTACTTTACATAGAGTTTTCTTTTGTTGGTATTTAATCACTGCTGGGTTTTTAATTTTACAAAAAAAAAAAAAAAAGAAGGTTTTAGTTTCGGTCAAAAAATTCTGTAAATAAGTAATTTTTCTCCTTCACTAATATGTGCTGATGAGGCAGCTCTTATGGGCACTGATATGCCACACTGATGGGCACTGGTAGGTGGCACGGATAGGCGCCACTGACTGGCATCACTAATGAGTACTGATTGGTGGCACGGGGGGGGGGGGGGGGCTTTACTGTAATCAGGGCACTGATTATCAGTGCCCTGATCACCTGTCTGGGTGTCCCCTGCGAGGAGATGCCACTGATCGGTTCTGCTCGCCACACACTGTCAGTGTAATTAGTGGCACTTTCGCATTTACACGTGACAGGCTGTGATTGGACAGCGATTCACAGAGATTAGGGTTGCGCTGTGTCCTAGGAACACGGTACGGCCATGATCGCTGGGCTGCGCGCCCCCATGGACGTGCCAAAGTGGTCATTCTGGGGCAAAGTCATATGACGTCCACCCAAAACGAGAGCCGCGACGCTCCTCCATTTGACGGTGGGCGGGCAGCAAGCGGTTAAACATTTTTACCTGAATGCATTCAGGCAAAAAAATAAAAATGTTTAGGTAGTAGTATCCCCCCAACCCCCCTGACACTTACCAGAGCCCTCATTCAATCCAGTGCTATTCCCGCCTGCAGCAGATCTCTCCCCTCACTTCCTGGTCTCCCAGGCTTTGCTGAGGCAGTGGGAGCCATTGGCTCCACTGCTACCAAAGACAAAAGATGAGGGAGCAGGGCCAAGCCGGGCTGTCTGTCTATAGACACAGACAACAAGGCTCAGGAGTGAGCCTGCATGAGTGCTCACATAGGAAGCGGCTTGCTATGAGGGCACTCGCCAGAGAAGGAGCCAAAAGCTCCAGTGGGGGACCTGAGCAGATACAGCATATGATGTTTTTTATTTTTGTATTATTATTCTGCCCTGACATACACGCTACAATTATTTCCATTGAAAGCAAGAGGATCATCCCACGTGAAGAAGAGCTATCGGAACACATTATTTACAATACATACATTATTTTCAGTAAACACTTTATAAATGATAGATCTTAGATATTTCTATAAACACTGGCAGTCTTAAACTGTGTTTAGCAACATATAAGTTGTCTTATATTAACTCCCATCAGAGACAACAAGCTGAGTCATACCCTTTGCGTAGCTGTGCCTATTTTTCTGATGTAAAATGCTTGCTGCAGTAAACTGTATATAGAAAAACCCATATAGATGAAAATATGAGCTGTATTGTGATATGGGTTAAAGATTTGTTATAGAAGGGTTAACACTAATTCTCAACAAGAAAGAAAAAAAAGCACACACACACACACACACACACACACACATAAAATAAATAACGATCCAAACAAATATTGAGATTAAAAAGAAAAAAAAAATACTTCCAAGAATTATTACTTGTCTATATAAAAACATTTTACAGCAAGCTACACAGAGACAGAACAAGTGAATTAAAACATACAACAGGACAGAATACATGACGCCACAGAACCGTGCGTCTCCTGTTTCGGCTTATGACTGCAGAGCACAGGCTAAAGCACAGAGAATACAGGGCAGAGCACTGATAGGACCAAGCCAACCTGCTGCATTACGTAGATCACGATGCGCTCCAGTCAGCTGCAGTAGGAGATGATCGGTTTTATGAATGAACAATTTTGGTTATGCTTACAGTTCGCTGTGAGAAAGCGTATAGCTTCTGGATTCAAACGGGTGTGTAATAAATTATAATATATATATATATATATATATATATATATATATATATATATATATATAATATATACACATACATACACATACACACACACTAAAATACAAATAGCTATATCTATCACACACACACATTCTTGGAGCAGTGGTTTGTCAGTGATTTTCTACAACTGCAGCCTTAATTGGACAAAATATACTCTTTACACAGAAAATCTCAGATATAAAGAACTAATGAAACATAATTACATTGTACAATGTAGCTGACGGATACAGCAGTGTAGCATTCTAAGACTTGAAGAATTACATGGAGGAACAGCTCCATCTACAGACATGTACTGGTATTGTGATGTGAAGCTCTTGACAATTATTATGTGCAAGACATGACACGGCAAATCAAAAGATGCCCATTTCCAGCTCCTGCTCAGCCATAGCACATCTTATACTTTTATCCACAATTATTAAAACATGCATGGTATAAGCATTAAAACGTAAGCTTAAGCGAAAACTTTTTTTTTTTTTTGCTTTAGATCGAAATGAGAATGGTTAAAAACCCATGCAAATGAAAGGAATCTCTTCAAAGTGAATGGAGTTCCCTTCTTAGAAAGCTGTCACAGGGACAAATGATATCTTCTACGACGCCCCCCCCCCCCCCCCCCCCCGCCCGGGAAGCTCTCTTTTCACCTATTGCTCTGGTGTCAACTCAAAATTGTAGGATTTCACCTTACAGTGGTAACCAAGAAAAATGGAGGGGTGACTAACCCAAGCAGAGACCCAGATAGCAATAGAAACCTGACAGAGTCTAACTCTTCCCTACGATTTAAAAAAAAAAAAATGGCCTCTACATACACCAAGTCAGGCAGTGACCTCTGACTACCCATTACTAGCACCCAGAGTCCTCCTCAGACACTATAAGGCTAGTCGTACACATATATAAATTTGCCTCAGGTTGGATAAGCAGAACCTCCTCTGCTGGCTATTGTATTCTGACAGCCGGCACCTGCATCTAAATCGAATAGATTCACTGTCCACCCAACGTTTGCAACAAAAGGTTGATTAAAAAATTAGCTTTTGTCGTCAAGGCAGGTTGTGCTGACAGCGCCGCTCAAATTTCTTGCTGAATTTCAAAATTCAAGCGGTGTATGATAGACAGAAGCTAAGCTAAATAAATGTCAGTTTCATGTTAATAATATTTGGATTCTTGAAAGAAACCAAGGCACTGTATTCTGCTCAAGCTTAGAATCCAGGGTTAACGCAATGGCTTTGAAGACATGCCACAGGTACCTACAGCCATAACAATATGCCTGAATTTAACATTTTCACCATTTTTCACCTGTCAGATATCCATGGTATGTACACAATGTGCTGGATGAAACTTGCATAAAACACCAGCGTTCCTTTGGTAGGGTCATGACATGAGCAATTTGTAAGGCTGCACCAACAAAACACCAGTGTCATTTTCCTGGTTATGCACTGATAGGGGTGTGTATATCACAAAATTACAAATGCTTTAGCACAGTGGTCATCAACCCTGTCCTCAGAGCCCACTAACAGGCCAGGTTTGCAAGATAACTGAAATACATCACAGGTGATATCATTTGCTGCTCAGTGATTGCTACATTCTAGTCTGCATCTCCCCAAGGTAATACGTAAAACCTGGCCTGTTAGTGGGTCCTGAGGACAGGGTTGATGACAACTGCTTTAGCAGATAAAACAGTTGACATATACGTATACCAATTGGTTATTTAGCTGGGCGCTTTGATTTCAGCTTTAGCCTTGTGTTTTGCAGCAACTGTTAATACCATCCACCTCTTAAAACCTGACTTATTCTAGAATTTACAACAACCATCAATATGAACATTTTCCACAGAGATTTCTATCACTAATTTCTACATTTCCTTTTCACTATAAAATAGAGACATCTCACATTCACATGTACAGTACAGCTTTTATTTTTCCCACTGGGATTTATAAGAATAGGTTTATTTTTATTTTTGTAACTGGATAACAAAACAGTTTGAAAGAACAATGAAAAGCCATCAATCCCAGGACTATTCAAGTGCAGCAAAACACAAAAAAAATAAAAGAAATAAATTAGGTTGTTCATATTAAATTCAGCTTCTGTCTACATGGTAAATCACTTTTCTCTTATCCTCTGCTGCCATCACATGGTTACTATTTGTAACTACACAGCGCCAGCTATCTAAACTGTATACCACAGTTTTTCAGATCAGTTCATAACAAGTCAAAATCAGAATTTCATTATTTTCCCAAACGGGTACCAAAAAACAAAAGCACACAGCATAATGATGCAAAATACAAAACATTTCTGACCTGCAGCAAAGCACTAGACTTTATAATGTCACAATTGCTGGCCACGACAAGCCCATACTTTATGCCTTCTAGGAGTGGCAGCTAGCCTAGCCAAATTGCATTAATTGCTTCTGAACTTAGAGTTTCTATTTTCATTAATCATTTTTGATTTGCCAAGAAGCACCATTCATTGCCCTAAACCCCCAATGGACACAAAATAATATACTGTGATCATTTACCCTTAATGACCAAGATAAAACAAAACTTACCACCTGAACCCAGTGTTTCAAGGTTAGCATGCTAATAAAACTACATTAGCTACTAAGTGTACCTTATTGCCTAATATTTTGTGCTTGCCAACTTTGGTGGACTGCCCAACACCTATTGCTAAAAACACATGTCTGAATGGGGAAAGTTCTACAACATATTTGGAGATACAAATCATGTGGTGTTTTTCTGAAGTGTCTTGCATGTAATTAAAGCAGTATTAAATGAAAATGTAATGTATTGCAGCCTACCAATTGTTAGATGTGGTGGCTGCATTAGTTTTTTTCCTTCCCCGTTTTTACCTAGTGATCTGGCCAGTAACACACCTCTTGTATTAGCACTGCCCACTCTGGATGAAGGAGTACAGGGGGGCACATTTGGACAGCAGCATTGTCAATCTCGGTGTCTAACTGTCAACTTGCTAGAGTTGAATGGTTTTTCTCATCCCTGTAACTGATGCATCTGCAGGAGAGCTACTTTTTTTTTTTTTTTGAAAAGAACACAGACTTACTGGTCAGTCAGATCACTAGATGAAAATAGCAGAAAAGCAAGCAAAAAACAAAAAACACAAGCAGCCATCACATCTTACAACTGGTAAGTTGGAATATAATAAAAGGTTTGCTTTTGGGTTTAATACCACTAACTTTTATAAATCACTGTAAATAAAAGCCAAAGGGTATAGAATCTTGTCAATCAATAGTGAAATAAATTTTCATTGCAATTTTCATGTTAAAAACGCAAGGACTAGAATAGCTAGAAGTAAGGCTATCCACATAGCTTTTCACTTTCTACATTACCTACAATAGCAATTTGCAAAGGTTATACAGGGCTGTAAAGGCTTTGAATATAATATCTTTAACTTACTTTATCATATATTTGGGCCATCAAATGAACGTACAGTGCTACTCTACCTCCGTATTGAAATGCAAAGGAAGCAAGGTTTTGAAATATAGTTTACCATCTTCCATATATGCTTAATGGCAGAACAACATTTACCTCCGACTTAAAGCTGACCTTCAATAATTTTTTTCATCTTTCCATCTATCAAATCTTCTGCCTTTGTTGTTTTAACTTTGGATAGTAATTTCTTTCTTTCTGCCAGTAAAATACCTTATACAGCCCACTTCCTGTTTCTTGTCTGGTAAAAAGCCTAGGCATATGACATCATGCATAGCTCTCTCGCTTCAACTCTTGTGAGCGTTAGCCAGGAAGGGAGGGGGAATGAGTCATGAGGGCCATTAAGAGCTGCTGGGCTACAGAGCTGGAGGTGTGCCTCTGCGTGTCTGTGTAAATACAGGAAGTGAACAGGCAGCAGCTTCAGCTGCCCACAGTTAAAATGGTTGCAGCCAGACTTACTGGAGAGAGATTTCTGCAGCACATTTGGCAAGTACAGAATCACAGTATATAAAATAATGTGCAAAGTGGTTGGAGGGAAGCTTCAGAATGGCAAAGATGTTTCTATTACAAATTATGTGAGCAAACTGTAGTTCCTCTTTATTAGAAGTCACCTTGACCACAAAACCATACTTCATGTATGGTCTTCTCAATCATTCAATTATAAATGATGATCAATTCTGAATATGGTAATAAAGTTTTTTTTGTTTTTTTTTACTTTTACTGAAAAACGCTAAGGTTTTGTGCATCCACCAAACTAGCTGTGTCAATGCTAAATGCATTAGATGACATGTTTGAGCCACTAACAAACCTTTATGTCTTTCTCCAACGACCTATCACTCTCCCTTGCTGGAACAAAATATGGACATCTACTTCCAATATATCTAGATGTGTGGCACAGAGAGAGAGAGAGCTTACACAATTCTTATGTTCTGGTACAGAATCCCTGAAGTCTTGCATTGTCAAGACCTTTCCCTTACTCCTTTATGCTGGTGCTGTGGTAAAGCTAGGGGTACCCATTTCCATATATTCTGGCAATGTGAGGATATCGTGCCTTATTGGTCTATGGTAATGTCCCTGATCCAACGAGTACTTACATTGTCGTTTAGGCCCCCCATTCCCTGGTATTGGAAAGTCCATGAATAAGCTTGCTTCATTTATTTTGTTAGCAGTCAAAAGAACTATAACATTACACTGGTTATCCACTTACCACACAGGCAATCTGTTCTTCAGCTAAAACACTGCCTATCAAGTATGCTGGCCATAACTATTTGGATAGATTTTTTTGTACTTTTATAAATTTGTAACAATTATGTTTTTCTTTACCTATTCTATTTTACAGTAATCAAATTTGTATAGAAAAAAATTGATTTTTAAAACAGCTTACCTGTAAAATCCTTTTCTTGGAGTACATTACGGGACACAGAGCACCATAGTAATGACTATCTGGGTTATATGCTACCTTTAGGTGATTGGACACTGGCAACCAATAGTAAGAAGGTTTCTCCCATATAACCCCTCCCATACAGGAAGTACCTTAGTTTTTTTAGCAAGCAACGAAGATCCCAGAAAAAGAGGGGAGGGACCTCTGTGTCCCGTGATGTACTCCAAGAAAAGGATTTTACAGGTAAGCCGTTTTAAAAATCCATTTTTCTTTATCGTACATCACGGGACACAGAGCACCACAGTAATGACTATCTGGGATGTCCTAAAGCAATGCCCTTGAGGGGAGGGAACATACCTAAATCCCCCTTATTTTAGGCTCCAAATTATAAAGCTGCTTGCAGAACGCTCTGGCCAAAAACAGTCTCCTTTTGAGATCTAACATCCAGTCGGTAAAACCTGGTGAATGTATGAACCGAAGACCAATCGGCTGCCTTGCAAATCTGAGCCATCGACACTTGTTGGCGCACTGCCCATGACGTACTAACTCCTCTGGTAGAGTGAGCCTTGAGATATCGAGGTGGAACCTTGTGTTTCAACTCATAGGCCTGGATAATGACCTGATGAATCCACCTAGAGATTGTAGAACTAGCTGCTGCCTGTCCTTTTAGGACCCTCAGGCAGAACAAAAAAAAAAAAAAAAAAAAAAAGAGTCAGACTTCCGAAAAGGGGCTGAAACCTTGATAGCTCTCACCAGATCCAGTGAATGGAGCAATCCTTCCTCCTTAGACTTAGGGTTAGGAAAGAAGGAAGGTAAAATGATATCCTGATTCAAGCCAAAACTGGAAACCACCTTGGGTAAAAAATCCGGACGGGGCAGCATTACCACCTTGTCCTGATTAATAAACAGAAAGGGTTTCTCACAAGAAAGGGTGGCCAACTCAGAGACCCTTCTTGCTGAGGTTATAGCCACCAAAAAGACTAATTTCCTAGTCAGTAGGATCAAAGGAATACGCTTAATAGGCTCAAAGGGTTGACTCTGTAGAGCTGAAAGCACTAAGTTCAAGTCCCATGGGCACAAGGGCGGTTTAATTGGTGGCCTTAAAATGTAGTACTCCCTTGATAAAGGTTCGTACTAAAGATTGAGACGCGATTGGCCTCTGGAAAAAAAACGATAAGGCCGAAATTTGTCCCTTAATGGTTCCTAAGGATAAGTTTAAGTCAATTCCTGCTTGCAGAAAGGCAAGAACCCTTCCAGTTGTATACTTGCGAGGGTGCCATCTTCTTTTCTCACACCATGAGATGTATGACTTCCAGACTCTATGGTAAATTTTTCTAGACACTGGCTTTCTAGCATTTATCAAAGTAGCCAGAACAGAACCACTGATACCACAGTCTCTTAGTACTTTGGTCTCAATAGCCATGCCATCAAATTCAGCGACCGTAAAGAAGGATGGTATATGGGACCTTGGGACAGCAGGTCTGGGCATAATGGAAGACACAATGGGTCCCCTACCGCCAACCTCACAATCTGTGAGTACCAAGACTTCCTTGGCCATCGTGGGGCCACCAGGATTACCGTTTTCTGCTCCACCTGTATCCTGCATAACAGGTGCGGCAGCATCTGAATTGAAGGAAAGGCGTAAATGAGAGAATACCGATCCTAGGGAACCACCAATGCATCCGTCCCCACGGCAACTGGATCCCTGGTTCTGGACACAAAGCTGTCCACCTTGGCATTGAACCTGTATGCCAGGAGAATCACCTCTGGCATCCCCCAGCGCTGGCATATTTGAAGGAAAAAACTTCGGGATGAAGGGACCATTCCCCTGGTAACAACTGCTGACGACTTAGGTAGTCTCCCTGCCAATTGTCCACCCCAGAAATAGACTGCCGACAGAGATGGCACGTATCTCTCTACCCAAGTCAGGATACGATTTATTTCCTTTTGGGCTGCCCAGCTCCGGGTACCCCCTTGCTGGTTGATGTATGCCACCACTGTGGAATTGTCGGACTGGACTCTGACCGGAGACCCCTGCGGCCTGGCTGCCCAGAATATAAGGGCCAAGCGAGCTGCTCGAATTTCCAACAGATTGATCAGCAAGGTTTTTCCTACCTGGGACCATTTTCCCTGTAAGGAGGCCTCTTCCAATACTGCTCCCCAGCCGAGACGACTGGCGTCTGAAGTTACCACCTTCCAAGTTACTGGTGGAAAGGACTTCCCATTTTTTAAGTTGCTGGCCTTTGACCATCAAGAGAGGTCCTGTTTTACCTTTGGGGATAGAGACATTGGATGATCCAAGGATAGGACAGACTTGTCCCAAGCCTCCAGGATTGTTCTCTGGAACAACCTGGAGTGAAACTGCGCATAAGGAACTGAAGGATGACACCATCTTCCCCAGCAGTCTCATGCACAATCAAATTGAGGGTCTTTCTACCCTTTTGACTTTCCTGACCAGCTCTACTATTGAGCTGACCTTCAAGGGGGGGTAAAAACACCCTTTCCTAGGTCGTATCCAGGATCAAGCCTAGATATGTTAGGATTTGAACTGGATGAAGAGCTGATTTGTCCATATTCAG
The DNA here is from genome assembly GCF_042186555.1 of Aquarana catesbeiana. Classification (NCBI taxonomy): domain Eukaryota; kingdom Metazoa; phylum Chordata; class Amphibia; order Anura; family Ranidae; genus Aquarana; species Aquarana catesbeiana. The sequence continues at coordinate 403,146,078 of NC_133328.1, read as the reverse complement.
AATCCAACCTAGGCATCTTAGAACATGAACTGTAGTTGAAACGTTCTCTAACAGGGTGGAATAGGACTGGTCCGATATCCTGTCACCGATATCTTTTGGGACCTTAGAGAAGCCAATACCGGAGCCAACATCTTTGTGAAGACTCGAGGGGCCGTAGCCAGACCAAACGGTAGCGCTACAAATTGGAAATGACACCCCCTCTACTGAGAAAAGTAGAAACCTTAGATGTTGGCTGAAAATCGGCACATGTAGGCATGCATCCTTGATGTCTATGGATGCTAAAAAGTCCCCTTTTCTTAGAGATGCCATTACTGAACGAACCGATTCCATCCGGAAGGTTCGCACTTTTTAGAAAGGAATTGAGGGATTTGAGGTCCAGAATGGGCCTTACTTCCCCTTTGGCTTCAGCACTATGAATAGGTTTGAATAAAACCCTATGAACTTTTCTTTGTGCGGAACCTTGACAATCACCCCCTGCCTTTTTAGCTGTTCTAAGGCTAGGAATAGGCTTTTCTTTTTCTCTAGATCCGAAGGAACTCTTGATCTCAGAAACCGATTTGGGGGAAAATCTCTGGAACTCTATTTTGTAGCCTTGCGTTATAGTGGAGATAACCCACTTGTCCTGTACCAACCCTGCCCAAGCATCTGCGAACCGCCACAGTCTGCCCCCCACTTGTAATAGTGGGGGCGCCCCTTCACAAGGAGGACTTGGCATTGGCCTTATTCGGCTTCTGAGTCCAAGTTCTTTTCTGACCTTGAGGTCTTTTAAAGGCAGGTGGTTGAGGCCGTCGATACTTCTTGGGAGAAGATGCGCCTGGCCCAGGAGCGTTCAAAATTTTTAAGGTTATTCCTCCTTTTCACAGGAAGCAAGGAGCTCTTCCCGCCTGAGATTTTTTGGATATACTTATCCAGATCTTCTTCGAACAAACGTTCCCCATGAAAGGGAAAAGCCGCGAGTAGCCTCTTGCATGGCATCTCGGCTGGCCAGTTCTTTAGCCACAAAACTCTGCGCATATGTATTGAGAGTAGCGCAAAGCGAGACATCTGCTGGATTGAGTCTTTTAATGCATCTACTGCAAAACAAAGCGCAAGAAAGTTCTGTTAATTCATCAGAATATTCCTCCTGAACAGGTAGGTTCCTGACCAGTCTTCCAAAACGGTCCTTCAGGGATTGACAGATACCAATAGCCGCAACAGCTGGTTGTACTGCTGATCCGGCCACCGCAAAGGAGGCCCTTAGCAAGGATTCCAGCTTTTTATCCGCTGGATCTTTAAATCCTTGGGCATTATCCACTGGACAGGTTAAGCTTTTATTTACTGAAGAAATAGCAGCATCCACTAAAGGCGTATCCCACCTTTTTTTGAACTTTTCCTCCATCCGGTACAAAAAAGAAAACCTTTTAGGAGGTAAGTATATTCTGTCCGGATGTTCCCAATCTGCGTAAATCAAGTGTTCCAATAATGGAAGCACAGGAAACGCCTGAGAACCTTGCCGATGTCGCAAGGATCCCAATGTAGAACAGGAAAGTTCTGGCCCATGTACAGGGGGCAACTTGAAACCTGCTCTCACCATTTCGGTTAAAGACTGGATAAACAGCTTTTGGGATTGTGAAGCTGACAACGGTTCCTCAGAACCTGAGTCCCCCGCTGAGGACTCCTCTGCTTCAGCATCTTTATCCCCCATGGCCACCTCGTCAAAATCCTCTGCCCATTCAGGATCCAAATCACAAGGACCCAATTGGCTAAGGGAGTCCTGGTGCTCAAGTGACTCAGCACTGGGACCAGGCTCAGGAGAGGGAGATCTATTTAGTTTCTTCCCTCCCTGTGTTACTGAAGCAATCATACCCGCTATTTTGCCTTCAAGACCAGCGAGAGCTGACTTCAAGTCATCCTTAGTAACATAAGCCGAAGCAGGGATATTGGTGGTGGCCACAACGCCTGACAAATGCAACGGCTCAGCCAGGCCAAATGCCGCAGGTCTTTCAGGGGAGACAGGTGCTGCAGTAGCCTGAGGTTGATCTCCTGTTTTTGAAGGAGTCACTTTAACCCCTGGATTAGCCCTGTTCCCTACACCTCGTTTTCTGGAAGACATCGCTTACAGGTTTTTGAGGAAATTCACTGTGCTATATGTTGTATCAAAGCCAATACTATAGCTTCCTTACAAAGTTTGCAAATGCCCGACTCACGTGCCCAGCTCTGTGTCCCACTGCGACTGGCCCATGTGAGCCAAAAAGCACAGCACTGACACACGCAGGCGCCTGACTTCCCTATATGTGCGTGCGCCGTCACGTGACGTACGCATGCCCGGGACTTACTGAGTATGCGCACGCCCACGGGAAACATGCGGCCGCGATGCCACCATCGTGCACGCTAGAGCATGCACAGGAGGGAGGGGGCTGCGCACGCACTCGCCAACTGCACGTGCGCGCTACCCGCGTGCACGCAACCCGTCCGCGCGGTCCCCAGCAGGAGCCTTTAGTCCGAGTGCAACCGCTCTCTGAACCATCACAGTGGGGACACAAACAGACACTACAATCTGGCATGACAATCTGCATAACATTACTTTGGAAATAATGTAAAAAATGGGGCCTCCAAAGGAAGCACTCACCGATCCTCGCAGCAGGGCCTGAGATAGGCCCAATCTTCCCCCATCACCGCGGGTAACGCCACTGAGGACCTTCAGGGACCGGGTCCCCTTTTGTTTAGGGTCCACACCCCTGGACCTGTAAAGCACCATTTAGGTTTCCTTGGGCAAATAAAAGACCAGGAATACCATATCACAAGGGTCCAGCTCCATAAGGAAACATTACAGGCAAGACCCTGTTCTTGAACCAGGGCTCGGGTACCATCCACTTTAGCATGATATGCCATCTGAATGGATCCGATTATAACATCCTCACTGGGACATTATCTGAAGAAAGAGCTTTCACAGCCGTGACCATCACCTTCAAGACACTGACAAAAAACTAAGGTACTTCCTGTATGGGAGGGGGTTATATGGGAGGAACCTTCTTACTATTGGTTGCCAGTGTCCAATCACCTAAAGGTAGCATAAACCCAGATAGTCATTACTATGGTGCTCTGTGTCCCGTGAAGTACGATAAAGAAAGACCAATGTACAAAAAGCACCACCATTGGTGATCAACAAATCGATGGAAAACCTGTAGACTTGTCATCAAGTTTCTCAGAGTTTTTGCACTTTATCTGCATTGCTTACCTGTTATGCTGTAGCCATATGCAGCCAACTGGCCCGCCATGTACTCTCCATCAGAGCTGTTATGTGAACAGCCCCACGTGCGTATCCAGATCTTCTGAGTGCCAGGTATGGTGCTATACAAAGACCAGAGAGGAAAAAGTGATTATGTAGAATTCCATTAAACTGCATTATTTTATAATCAGGACACCTATAACAGAGTAAAATACATGCCTTAGATATCGTTATATTAGATTAAATGACAGTATATGAATAGCATTATTTAAAAGCTGACCTTCACGCTTAAGAAAAGGTTATGTTGCCCTGTCGTCTTTTCCCCCCACCCCTTTCACAACTGGTTATAAATGTTTGTTGCTTTTTTTTGGTGACACTTATTTTCACCTTGGTTGGAATGACATTTATGTGGCCCATGCCCCCCATGCATACGCAGCTGTGCTGCAGGGCTTCAGGTCCCCTGGTTTCCCCAAATATCTGTGCACATTAGTTTTGGAAGTTTAAAACCCTTGCCGTCTTTGTGCATGTGCAGGAAATCTCCTGCATGTGCACAGATGTGTCAAAAGGTCTGTGTCAGAAGCCAAAGGCTGGGCAGAGCACTTCAGCACATGCACCATAATGGCAGCAATGGAGGAAGGGAGGTGGAGGCAATACACAGGAGACTGAAGTTCCTCTTTAAACGATTCTCTTAGTAGCAACCCTATAAGCTTAATATTGCCAGCGGTTAGGTTTATTGGTGTAAACCAGGGGTGTCCAACCTGCAATCTGGGCCTGTCTGGAGGGATGCAGCAGCCACACCGGCCGACAGACAAGCCCAGCCCATACACCTATGTAGGGATGCCATGCAAACATAGCAGGCAGCCTACATTGATAAGCCAGGCAAATGCACATCCGGAGGGATGTCGGGGCTACCACATTTGCAATAAACACCAACAGCAGGGAATGCTTGGCCCAATCTAGGGGGTGCAGGGATGGGCTGCACCAGTGATTGGGGCCAGTGTGAATTGTAGTGACAGTTCCCTTCTGCAGATCTCAGTGGGTAGGTGTGGTGGCCCACCCCGTTCACTATAGTAACAGTTCGCCAGTGGCCACACCTATTCGCGGCTCTCTACACAGCCAACTTTTATCTGTGGAAACCGCAGGAGGAGCTGCTCATCGGCTCTCATTGTTAGTATATTTTATGTGCGGTCCAAGACAATTTCTCTTCTTTCAATTTAGCCGAGGAAGATCAAAAGGTTGGGAGTCCCCTGGTATAGATAAACCAGAAAATTAAGCTCCAAAAAAAAAAAAAAAATTATATATATATATATATATATATATATATATATATATATATATATATATATATATATATATATATATATATATATATATATATATATATATATATTTATTAATAATAATAACTGCCTACAGTAAACCTATACTAAAACAAATCTGGGACTAAAACAAAGCTGTGGCATTTACAGTTATTGCTTGAACTATATAGGCTAGACTTGTACCTTCCATCAACCTATCTATGCACCTATATAAACCACAGAAAAAAATTAAAATTAAAAAAAAAAAAAAAAAAAAAAAAAAAAAAAAAGGAAGAAGGACAATTGACCTCTGACCTTATTATTGAGGTCTTCTTTCCTCGCTCCCTAACCCCCTTCCGACTTGGACATTTTTACTTTGTTCTCAATCTACTTTCTAACTGCTCTCAAGTGATAAATCTCTATGCTTCTTATTCAGACCTAATTTACACTAGCAGTTTAGTTGCGTTTAGCTTTTCTAAACATAGAATACGTGATCTTTTATTCTTCCCTGATCAGATTTTCCTGCTTTTTGAGACTTCTATATTAAAAGGATGACTCAATATTAGACCATGGTACATTCATATTTTGGGTGTAGCATTGTGCCAAGCTGACCCCACCCCCACCCTAAAACCTAGACCCAGTCATTAACATAAGCCAGGAGACTAAATACGAGGTAACAAATAAACTTGCCAGAAATATTTTATTCGAAAAATACAGCTACAATATATGACATTTTTAGCTGTGATTGCACATACTTTTCGTCAATTACACTAAAGAGGCTGTTGTAAGCTCTTTATTGCACCCTCTCATATATCACAGCTCAGTAGCAGTTAAAAATCCACTTACATTTCATTAATCCCAGAAAAAAAAAAAAAAAAAAGGTTGTTTAGGAAAGAAGTGCAATACACCAACAAGGACAAAAAAAAAAAAAAAAAAAAAAACAGTAAAAATTAGATAACTCATCATTTTATTTTGTTCATTTGTGTCCCATTGGGGAAATTCATTTCCTCTCCCATAGCCAAACCATACGTGAAAGGAAATCCCTACAAAGCCAAGGCGTTTTTGGTAGTGTCCCCACTGAAAGATTTTTCCGAAATGTGTGATTTTCATTCATTTTCAGCAATGACGGTAAACATGACAAAAAAATAAATAAATAAAATATGGAGGGGGTGAATCTCCCAACCAAATGCACAGGCAACAATAAAATCCTGTTCTAATCCCTCTCCACTCTATTAGAAAGATATGCCTTTACTGATACACTTACCTGAAAATAAGTCCATGATAAATCCAGAAGCCATCTGGAAATGAGTTTGGTGCATACATGAAATGCTATAAAAACTACAGCTGTTCCTATAGCTTTATTTTTATCATGACAAGCAATAAAGTGGGCAACGATTGTCAACATCTTATGAAAAATGCTATTTGTTTTAATATTTGAAAATCAGTATTTGAAGCAAAACATGAAGTGAAGGTAGAACTTTGATTCACGGATCTGCATCAGTGGCTCAAAATATTGAAGGTTGACTGAACTAATTTTCAAAAAGGAGGTTAGCAAGACAGTTGTGTCACGACTGGTTTCCTTTAAAGCTAGCACGGTGGTACACAATGACTCCTTTCTCATACAACCGATACAGCGAGTGATGTCCAACTCATTCACCAAGTGACAGCCATACATTCTCCCCTACATTTATGCGCCTGTCCTTACACTTTCAGGAGGTAAGCCCATCTTCTCATTACTTTCTGCTTGCCAGCTCTTTTCACATAACTGGGGTTTAGAAGCCATATCACAACTCCCCCCATAAAAACAAATAGAGATATACACTCACCAGCCACTTTATTAGGTACACTTTGCTGGTCCCGACTGGACCATCTTTTGCCTTCAGAACTGCCTTAATTTTTCATGGCATAGATTCAACAAGGTGTTGGAAACATGACTCAGATTTTGGTCCTGATAGACATGATGGCATCACGCAGTTGCTGCAGATTTATCGGCTACACATCCATGATGTGAATTTCCCATGCCACGACATCGCAAAGGTGCTCTATTGAATTGAAATCTAGTGACTGTGAAGGCCATTGGAGTACAGTGACTTCATTGTCATGTTCAAGAAAAAACAGTGGTGAGATGATTTGAGCTTTGTGACATGGTGCATTATTCTGCTGGAAGTAGCCATCAGAAGATGAGTACATTGTAGTCATAAAGGGATGGGAATGGTCAGCAACAATACTCAGGTAGGCCATATTTTTTAAATGATGCTCAATTGGTACCAAGGGGCCTAAGGTGTGCCAAGAAAATAATCCCCACACCATCACCCTGAACTGTTGATACGGCATGCTTTCATGTTATTTACGGCAAGTTCTGACCCCACCATCTGAACGTTGCAGCTGAAGCCGAGACTCATCAGGCCAGGCAACGTTTACTCAGTCTTCTATTGTCCCAATTTTGGTGAGTCTGTGTGAATTCTAGCCTCAGTTTCCGGTTCTTAGCTGACAGGAGTTTCACCCGGTGTTCTGCTGCTGTAGCACATCTGCTTCAAGGTTTGATGCGTTGTGCATTCAGACTTTGGTTGTAACAAGTGGTTATTTGAGTTACTGTTGCTGATCATCTCACACTTCTGGCCTCAACAAGGCATTTTCCTCCACACAACCACTGCTCACGGGATATTTTCTCTTTTTTGGACATGCTCTGTAAACCCTAGAGATGGTTGTTCATGAAAATACACACGTGTGTGTGTGTGTGTGTTAGGGCTGGGGAAAAAAAAATCGATTCAAGTCTTGAGTCGAGTTGAGAGGTCAAATCGATTCAAAATTTAAGCAAATCGATTTTCTTAGATATTTTTGTTTCCACTGCGCCGGTCCTGAGGCGCTGCGGGCATGAGTTTTTAGGCGAGGCCGCGGCTTCGGCCGGACGCCGCGGCCTCACCTAAAAGCTCATGCCTGCAGCGTCTCAGGACTGGCACGGTTTCCAAATTAAAAAAAAAAAAAAAAAAAAAAAAAAAAACTCGATTCGAATCATGATATTTTTTTTTTTAAGAAAATCTCCCAGCCCTAGTGTGTGTTTTATATATATAGTTCCCCAGACGACGCCATTTGTGGTGAAACGTACGTCGGGAGGTTGACGCTCTGACATCATCGCCATTTTCAGTGTGGACGGGTGCTCGCTATGCCGGCCGGCTGTTTGCTGTATTTTTACATACTTATGTGAGTTTTCTACCTTTATCTATTAAATCGTTTTTATCAGTATTACACTATGGCCAGTTCCTTTTTATTTACATGCTTGTGAGATGTCATTTTGGAGTCTCTGCTGTATCCCCCGGTTCCTGCCGCAAGCAGTCCAGAACGCCAATGAATCTCTCATACTGCTATTGAACATAAGCTGTGGTTGGCTTGCCTTGCGGTAAGCGCATTATTTGCCTGGTGGTGGATCACGTAGTGTGGTGTGGTTAACTGATACTGTACACAAGCTGTTGTTGGCTTGCCTTGTGGTAAGCGCAATATTTGCACGGAGTGTGGGGTCTCATCTTCACTACGGAGTTTGCTAGTGTTCACTCTAAGTTCCCCTTTTTTTCCTGCTGTATCTTTATGCACTAGTGTAAGTTTTCTACCTTTTCTAAACTTTGATTAGTTTGGCAGTATTACACTATGGCCAGTTTCTTTTTATTTACATGTCTATGAGATGGAAGTTTGGTGTCCTCATTACATCCTTTCAGCTACGATGTATACAGTCTAAGAGCACCATCTGGATTCTCCACACCAAGACGTGATACAGGCTGGTGTTCGCTTGCCTTGCGGTAAGCGCAATTATTGGGTATTTGCGGATACTGTATGGGTTATCACTCATTTTTTACACCATTGACTCTGGTTGGATTCACCCAAGGGGTCTTTCATGGACTGATTTCAGATCATTACTTCACATTTTTATTTTCTGTTACTATATATGGACACTTATTTTTATTCGCAAATATTACATATGGACACTCATGTTTGATTCATACATACATGTGTTGACCCATGTACTTTTCATAATTTAATTTTTAATATTTTTCAACATTTTTGTATTTATATATGTACTTCCTCACGGAAGTCTTTGAGATTGCTTCACTTATATTTAGCGCGGTTATTTCTTTTTTATTAAAATATATATATACACATACATACATATATACATATATATATATATATATATATATATATATATATATATATATATATATATATATATATATATATATATATATATATATATATATATATATATACACACACACACACACACACACACACACGCGAGGGTTGGTGATCTCAAGGCTAGAGGTCGACCGATATATCGGCCGGCCGATATATCGGCCGATATTTGGCGTTATTTACTTAATCGGCATCGGCCGATTGTGCTGATAAAAAAGGCCGATTGTAACTTCAGCCGTGACTTGCAAATGACTTCTGTAATAGAAGTTAATGCAAGTTGCCTTAAGTTATCTGTGAAGTTTTCTTCTCTCCTCCTCTGGGCAGCCTGCCAAGTCTGATAAGAAGATACATTGTATCTTTCAGGTTCTTTTTATCAATAGACTGAACTCCGTGGAGAAGTTTTCAGTTTAACCATTTAAAGACTAAATCTTTTCTGACACTTGTTGCTTACAAGTAAAAATCCTGTATTTTCTGCTAGAAAATCACTTAGAACCCCCAAACATTATATATATTTTTTTAGCAGAGACCCTAGGGAATAAAATGGTGATTGTTGCAATATTTTATGTCACACGGTATTTGCGCAGCGGTCTTTCAAACGCAATTTAAAAAAAAAAAAAATACAGTAATGAATTAAAAAAAAAACCTAAGCAGTAAAGTTAGCCCATTTTTTTTCGTCCAAAAGTTTTGATTACCTGTTTTTGTGTATTTAATATTTAAGATAGTTTTTTTTTTTTTTTTTTTTTCGTTTTCTAAATTATACATACAAGTGAACTGATTGGAGGTTTGTTTTGTTTAATGTTTAAATGAAAAAAAATTTCTGTATTACTTAAGGTTGCTTTCACACTGGAGCAGGCATGCGTTGATGGTAAAACGCTGCTAGTTTTGGCGGCGCTTTACCGTCATTTTAGAGGCGCTATTCGGCTGCTAGCGGGGCGCTTATAACCCAGCTAGCGGCCGAGGAAGGGGTTAAATGCGCCCCTGAAGCGTCGCTGCCAAAACGCTTTGCAGGCGCTTCGGCAGCGGTGCACATTAATTTCAATGGGCAGGAGTGGTGGAGGAGCGGTATTGCACCGCTCCAAAGATGCCGTTTGCAGGACTTTTTTTACATCCTGCCAGCGCATCGCCTCAGTGTGAAAGCACTCGGGATATCACACTGAGACTGCAGGGGAGCCGTTTTACAGGCACTTTACAGGTGCTATTTTTAGCCCAAAAGCGCCTGAAAAACTCCCCAGTGTAAAAATCTGTTAGATTTTATGAGATGAAGGGAAAAAAGAAAAAAAAAAAATCGGCCAAATATATCGGCCCAAAAAAATCGGCATCACATATCGGCCATCGGCCACCGCGATTTCTAAATATCGGCATCGGCATCGGCCAGAGAAAAACCCATATCGGTCGACCTCTACTCAAGGCGCCTGTTTTTAGTAGTTTGAAGAAGTAGGAAAGGGGGGAGGGGGAGGGCCTACAGCCTGCCTGAGCCCAAGCCAGCCTGCAGTGCCCTATGGCCTGTCTGCATGGAATACATATCATTATAAGAGAAAAAAGGGGCAACTGGGGACCCTAAGGCAAAGAGGGAATGAGGACAACACTGATCTAAGGGGGAAACGGTCAACAGAGCCCCCCCTTTACATCAGAGTTGCCAGCTTCCCCCTTAAAACATACTTACCAGAGTCTGCGGGCAGTAAAGGGGGAAACTCTGCAGGCTCTTATGTAAGAGGGGGGTGGGGGCGAAATCTCCAGGCTCTGGTGTAAAGGAGGGGACTCTGCAGGCTCTGGTGTAAAGGGGAGGACGGGACTCTGCAGGCTCTGATGTAAAGGGGAGGAGAAGAGTCTGCAGGCTGTGATGCAAGACGGGGGGGGGGGGGGGGGGGCTTCACCGCAGGCTCTGATGCAAGAGGGGCCCTAGGAACCTTGATCATAAGGTGGGAATGTGGAGGACTTCGATTTTGAGGGGAAATTTGTGGATTCTGGTGTAAAGGAGGGAATGCTGGGGACTCCTATTTAAGGGGGAATTCTTTGGACTCTGATGTAAAAGGGGATCTTGGTGTGAAGAGGGATTACTGAGGACTCTGATGTAAGAAGGGAATCTGGGCATCCTAATGTATAGGATAATGGTGGGGGCTCTGATGTAAGGAGGGACTTGGACGCAAGAATGGATTCTGATGCAAGGGGGACTCTGGGAACTCCGATGTATTTCTGGGGACTTTTTTTGTAAGGGCAGCTCTGATGTGAACAAAGGGTTCATGCTGACTGCTGCACTCTGTTTTGTAGGTTACTTATTCCTGACCCCTGCCCACTAAACATTACGTTGTACGTTATAATCCTGAGGCTCCTGACCAAGGTGTCCATTGTCTCAACAGCTGCTGGTTATAATGATGTTCTTGTTTATAGTATTCTCAGACAAAAAAATATAGATACATTTTTGTGTGCATAAAAGCATATGTAATGGAAACGATTAATTTAAAAAAATAAAATGACCCCTTGTCCTGAGGTTGGTGTGTTATGAGGCTGTCAGTTGTGGTACAGTAATTAGGAGTGCAGTGTATAAAAGTGACTTGGCAGAATCTGGCCTTACATAGTTAGCAGAACTTATTTTTCTGTTTTATACCAGGGTGCCCAAAGTCTTTCATAATCAACATGTTCAAACTTTGTCACCTTTTTGAGTTTTTAATTTGGAAAGCCAAGCAGATTACTTGTTATGAGTACTGTTAATGTTTACATATTGTTCATAAAGTTTAAATATAGGTTTTCTTAATTTTTCAGAAAAAAAAAAAAAAATAAAAAAAATAATTCTTGGAGGTTGGTAACCCTGACCTGAACTCAACAAGGGTGACCCCTTTACTTTATAAGCAAGAGCCTTGTAATAATAAGAGTATCCATGGTTTACAGATAAGTCCCCATCAAGTGAAAATGTAAAAATATCTTTAACCACTTGCTTACCGGGCACTTAAACCCCCCTCCTACCCAGACCAATTTTCAGTGCTAACGCACTTTGAATGACAATTGCGCGGTCATACAACACTGTACCCAAATTACATTTTTATCATTTTTTTCACACAAATAGAGATTTCTGTTGTTGGTATTTAATCACAGCTGGGGTTTTTATTTTTTGCTAAACAAAAAAAAAAAAAAAAGGGAAGATGGAAAATTTTGAAAAAAAATAAATCACGTTTCATAGTTTGTTATAAAATTTTGCAAACGGGTAATTTTTCTCCTTCATTGATATACGCTGATGAGGCGGCACTGGTGGGCACTGATAGGCAGCACTGTTGATGAGGCACTGATTGGTGACACTGTGACCCCTTACTCCGATCTGTGATCAGCCGAGTCTCAGACTCGCTGATCACAGAGTGCTCCACACGCACCCTGCAGGGGGCGCGCAGGCCGCTCGGGCACAGGAGGATGTCTATTGACGTACTCCCGGCAAAGTAGGTCCACGCTGTAGCCGTCATTCGGCTATAGGGCGGATCTGAAGAAGTTAAATGCTTTAAGGTTCAGGTTACCTCGTTCCCCGTTAGCGTGTCCAATAAAAAGGCTATATTGCGTAAACCACCTTCCCTCCTCATAATCTAACTGCCAACTATTTATAGAAGTAATCAGTAAGGGCTCTTTCACACTTGCGTTAAATTTTAAAACAGCATAAAAGCACCTATTGCGTTAATGAACATTTAGGATGTGTTGTACAGGCGGTCAGGTTGCGTCAGGCGAAACTTCTCAAACGCCATGTGTGTTTTTGTTTTTTTTGTTTTACAAGGCTAAAATGGGAAATAATCACTTGTGATGCTTTGCAACCACACCGTGAATTCAACAGGCGCATTTAACCACTTCAGCCCCGGAAGAATTTACCCCCTTCCTGACCAGAGCACTTTTTGTGATTCGGCACTGCTTTGCTTTAACTGACAATTGCGCAGTCGTGCGACGTTGTACCCAAACAAAATTGACGTCCTTTTTTTCCCCCACAAATAGAGCTTTCTTTTGGTGGTATTTGATCGCCTCTGAAATTTTTTATTTTTTTCGCTATAAACAAAGAAAAGAGCGACAATTTAAAAAAAAAAAAAAAAAAACGCATTTTGTACTTTTTGCTATAATACCCCCATTTTTTTTTTTTAAACTATTTTTTTCTCAGTTTGAAAAAAAAAATATTTGCAATAAGCGTATTGATTGGTTTGCGCAAAAAGCGAGTTATAGCGAGTACAAAATAGGGGATAGATATATAGCATTGTTATTATTTTTGTTTTTACTAGTAATGGCGGCGATCAGCGATTTTTATCGTGACTGCGACATTATGGCGGACACATCGGACAATTTTGACACATTTTTGGGACCACTGACATTTATACAGCGATCGGTGCTATAAAAATGCATTGATTACTGTAAAAATGTCACTGGCAGTGAAGGGGTTAACACTAGGGGGCGATCTAGGGGTTAACTGTGTTCCCTGGGAGGTGATTTTAACTGAATGGGGAGGGGACTGACTAGAGAAAGTGACGGTTCGTGGTTCCTAGCTAATAGGTGCACACGATCTGTCACTCCTGTCAGAACAGAACAGGGAAGTGTTTGTTTACACACACTCGTCCCTGTTCTGTGTCTCCTGGTCACGATCGCTTGTAGCCAGCGGTCATCGCGACCGTCGGCCATGAGCATCGGCACCCCTGCTGTGCAGCCAGCGAGCGACCCCACGAGCCGACGTATAGCTACGACGGCTTGCGCAGGGGAGCATAACTGTGGCGGTTGGTCAGGAAGAGGTTAAGGTGCGTTTCAATAGAAGTGAATGGAGGCAGTTGCAAAGCATGAACGCCTGCCAGACTCTCCAGGTGTTATTTTTGCAACGCGAAGCAATGCTAACACTGCAATGTGAACACCTCTATTCGCTCCCTATTGTGACAATTTTGGATGGGATTGGATAGGCGTTTGTAAAGTGTTAAAATCGCGACCCAACAGCCAATTTTTTATTTCAACGCATGTCTGAAAGAGTCCTTATATGCAAGAATTTTAGGCACTGTCAGGAGAAAATGATTAAAAAAATAAATATAATAGCTTGCGTAGCTCTTAATCATGAAACTTTCTAGAAAGTACAGTAAATATTTGGTTTGACCACCCTTTGCATACACTCTGTGCACATAAGGCAAGTTGTATTTTTGAGGATTCCTTTCATTATTGAACTACAGTGCGCTCGGTCAATCCAAAACATTAATAAACCTCAAATCGTAATATTTAAAAAAAGTACAAGTGAGGTTTGGGCTTTTTTTTTTTTTTTTAGGAGAATATATGTGTGCACAATTATTAGGCAACTATTAGTGTGCAGAATTAATATTCAACTAAAATGGGAAAAAAAAAAAAAAAAACTACATACAATATAAATATATACACACACATATACATGTATAGCCACACAGTGGAGTACTTTGATGCATGTGATGGAGCATTGTCCTGCATCAAAATCATGGTCTTCTTATAAGATGGAGACTTTTTCCTGTACCACCGTTTGAAGAAAGGGTCCTCTAAAAACTGGAAGATTTTGACTTCAACCCGAAAAGGTCCAACTAGCTCATCTTTAATACTACCAGCCCATACCACTACCCAGTCTCCACCTTGCTGGCATCTGAGTCAAAGTGGAGCTCTGTGCTCATTACTGATCACGCCACAGGCCCATCCATCTGGTCCGTCAAGAGTCGCCCTCATGTCATCAGTCCATAAAACCTTTTAAAAATCTGTCTTCAGAGATATCGTGGCCCAGTCTTGACACTTTAACTTGTGTGTCTTGTTCAATGGTGGTCAGGTTTCAGCCTTCCGTACCTTGGCCATGTCTCTGTGCACTGAATACTTTGCATTTCTGGGCACTCCAGGTAGGTTGCAGTTCTGGAATACAACAGCACTGGAGGATAATGGGTTCCTGGTAGCTTCACATTTGATTCTTCTTAAATTGTAGTAGTAAATTTGTGTCTTTTTTTTCTCTCAACATATTTCTTGCAACCCTGTTGACTATTTGCAACAAAACATTTGATGGTTCTGTGATCACACCCCACTATGTCAAGCAATTTCAAGAGTGCTGTATCCCTCTGAAAGCCTTTTTACAATTTTTGACTTTTCAGAGTCAGTTAAATCCCTTTTTTGGCCCATTCTGCCTAAGGAAAAGCAGCTGCCAAATTATGCTCACCTTGCTATAGGGCAGGGGTATGCAATTAGCGGACCTCCAGCTGTTGCAGAACTACAGGTCCCATCAGGCATAGCAAGATTCTGACAGTCACATGCATGACACCCAGAGGCATGATGGGACTTGTAGTTTTGCAACGGCTGGGAGGTCCGCTAAATTGCATATCCCTGCTATAGGGGGTTGATCACCTTAGGCCACACCCTCCGTCATTACACAAATACACATTGCCTGATATGCTTAAATTCAATAAGCATTCAAGTTTATACAGCTTGGAGTTGGACAATATGCATAAAAATTTGCGATTTGATCAAAATCCTCACTTGCCTAATACAATTGTGCACACAGTGTATATTACACCAGTTTCAGAAGATACTTGCAATGATCCTAGAAAATTTGCCACTGCAGATTTTAGCTGCTTGTCTTGGCAAGCAATCCCAGATTGGTTTGATGATGCTGAGAACAGTATGGGCCCATATCATCAACTGCATAATTTTTGTTCTTATTTTTTCTGAAAATAGTTTTCTGTGATTTTGATTCTGCGTTTGGGATCCATGTCATAATGCAGAACGAAGATGGAAATGATGAAACTCCCTGATGCTATTTGCTTGATGAATATGAATCTGTACATATGAATAATGAGGGCGCCATTAAATCTGACCAAATTCAACTGCATTTGAACAATGCAGCCTTACACCGCAGGGAATATTCACTGTACTTCACGGACAGACATTCCTGTGTTTTATTTTGGTGGCTGCATTAGCTTTCTATTTTTGGGCCTTTTCCTTCCTTTTTATTTTTAGATGGTGACCCAGACAGTAAAGCTAGCCATAGATAGATAGATAGATAGAAATACGGCTATTTTAGCAGGGACAGGACAAATTTTTATCCATCTATGCTCATTTCTGTTAGAGAGGAGTCAGTCTAATGATCGATCGTTTTATCAGCTCCAGCAGTGATCAAGGCATTCTGACAGGAAATACCTCTTTCATTGAACTTTAAAAAGGAGGCTCCTTCCCACATGTTGTCAGTAGTAGTAAAGAATCTCCGGCCCCAAGCTGGAACACATAATCACAATATGGTTAGTCACAGCATACAAAAAACAATAGGGTGGGTGGTTGCTGTGCCTAAAGACTTTTGGAAAACAAGTTACCAGTAAGTCTAACTTGACTTTTCCCTTAACATCTTTCAGGACAGCACCTGAGAGGATAAAAGACACTTAGTCCCTAGGGAGGGACCACAGCCTGCAGACCTTTCTGCCAAAAGCCTGATCACCTACTGACAGAAGATAAAGTCTGTAATGACGGACAAGCATTAAGTAACTTGACCAAGAAGCCGCCTTAGAAATTTTATCTGGGGTGGGACCAGCTTTTTCTGCCCATATAGTGGCTTGAGCCCTTGTAGAGTGAGCTCTAATTCCCAGCGGGGGAGATAGACCCATCTGAGTGTAGCTGATTTAAGCCATTTGGCAATTGACTTCTTCGATGCTTGGGGGCCTTTTTTGTTTCCAAAGAAAAGCAAAGAGTCTAAAAAGGACCTGAAATCTTTCGTTACTTCCAAGTAATGTAATAAGGTCCTCACATCTAGGTTGTGAAACTGACCTTCCTTTTTTCCCTGAAGGTTTTGAACAGAAGGTTGGTAGGATGATCTCCTGTGACCGGTTCTGAAATATTGCTACTTTTGGCAAAAATCCTGGATCTGTCTTAAGTACAATCCTATCTGGGTAAATGGACAAAAAAGGTTCCTTCATGGATTCTTCTTGCAGATGTGATTGCAACTAGAAATACAGTTTTGAAAGTCAAATTCTTTAGAGAGACAGTTTGTTGTGGTTCAAACGGTTCTTTTGAGAGGGCTTGCAGAACCACTGAGAGATCCCATTTGGGAAAATGCTTAGCCAGAGCTGGTCTGGATCTGGTAAGTGCCTTGAAAAATCTTGTGACCAAAGTTTCTGAAGAAACTGATCTCGCAAGAAAAACCCACTTGCACTTCAACCAATTCAGCCCCGGAAAAGAATTTACCCCCTTCCTGACCAGAGCAATTTTTGCGATACGGCACTGCATCGCTTTAACTGACAATTGCGCAGTCGTGCGACGTTGCACCCAAACAAAATTTTTTGCGCTATAAAACAAAAAAAAGTCAATTCTGAAAAAAAAAAAAAAAGCTATATTTTTTACTTTTTGCTATAATAAATATCCAATAAATTTTACCAAAAATAACGCAATAGGCGTATATTGACTGGTTTGGGCAAAACTTATAGAGTCTACAAAATAGGGAATAGATTTGTGGCATTTTTATTATTAAATTTTTTTTTTTTTTTTAATTAGTAATGGCAGCGATCTGCTATTTTTATCGTGACTGCGATATTATGGCAGACACTTGACACTATTTTGGGACCATTGTCATTTATACAGCGATCAGTGCTATAAAAATGCACTAATTACTGTATAAATGACACTGGCAGGGAAGGGGTTAAACACTAGGGGGCTATCAAGGGGTTAAGTGTGTCCTAGGGAGTGATTCTAACTGTTGGGGTTGGTGGGCTGCCTAGGACATGACAGCGATCACTGCTCCCAATGACAGGGAGCAGTAGATCTCTGTCATGTCACTAGGCAGAACGGGGAAATGCCTTGTTGCCACTCCGTGAAACGATCGGGAGACACCGGCGGACAGAGGGCACGGTCACGGAGCATGCGGCGGCACGTGCGCCCACAATTCCGCTTCTTACAGGGGACGTACCTGTACGCCCATTTGCGCAGCCATCCCATTGTGCTGATGTATATCGTCGTGCACTGGTCGGCAAGCGGTTCAGAGTGCTAACTGCAAGACCCTTGTCTACACCCTTTTGTGGAATCACAATTATAGTGGAATCGGCTGGAATGGGGGAAAGGTATACCCCAAGGGAAAATTCCAAGGGTGCGCCAAAGCGTCTATTCCCTGAGAATCGTTGTCTCTGAAGGGAAAAGAATTGCGGGAGCTGTGTGTTTTGCCTTGATGCAAACAGGTCCACTTGTGGATGGCCCCAGGTCCTGGTGATCAATGCAAAAACCTCTGTATTCAGGCTCCACTCTGCCTCCTGAACCTTCTGCCTGCTAAAAAAAAAATCTGCCACTTCGTTTAATGTGCCTTTGAGAGTAACTGAAGAGTTTTGCTTCTCATGCCTCCCTGTTTGTTCAGGTAGGCTACGGTAGTGGCATTGTCCGATAGAATCTGGACATGGAAACCTAGGAGGTTTGGAGAGACTGCTTTTAGCTCTGTAACGGATCGTCCCACACTCCACTTGAGTGATTCCGTCAGTATACCACTTCCTCCCAGTCTGGATACAGATATCAGATATTCCAACCGCCCCCAAGCACAAAACAAGACGAGACTTGCTTCGCTGCTAACATGGACTCATTTATTATCACACATGGACACAGATAAAATAACTCAGAGGCTCCACCCCCCCCCCCCGCACCCTTGGAAAGGAGGGCGGGTTAAACTGTCCAAAGACCATGGACACACAGGTCAGGTGTGTTCAAACTTCTCCTCAGTAAACAGTCTTATCAGCAGGGGGGCTCCTGGAGGAATCCCCCCTCGCTCCATAGAGATACACATCCCAAATGATCACAGCAAAGAGTCCACAACAGAATGAGACAATATACAAGATTGAATCAGATTAGTACAGATCAGACTGGATTTCTCCTTCACCAAAGAGTATTGTTCCCTTAAAATCCAGGGCTCATAATTAAAAAGGCAAGAGGCTTGCATTCAGTCCTCTCCAAAAGACTCTGTTCCGGCTAGGTCTGTCACAAGCACTCTCCAATTTGTGCCAAATCCTGACCCATGTGGGCCCCCCATCCCCACAAACTGGCGTCTGTTGTCACAATTATTTTAGTCAGGAAGGACCAAAGTAGACCTTTCTGCAACAAAGACAGTTTTTTCCACCAAAGTGTTTGTTAGATTCTGGTAGGGATCTTTACCATTGTATCTAGAGTCTCTGTCCTGTGGTTCCATACTTTGAGAAGGAACCTCTGGAGTGGCCTGAAATGTAGTCTTGCCCATTGGATGTGTGGCATAGTCGAGGTTAAAGTTCCCAAGGCTGACATAACCTTTCTGACCGACATCTGCTGATTCATTTGTAGTAGAGTTTCTACATTATGGACCTTGATTATTTTTCTCTTCCGGGAGAAAAATTCTTTGTTCCACTGAATTTATTTGGTACCCCGGAAATTTTACTTGCTGAGCTGGATTGAAGTTTGATTTCTGAATGTTCACTATCCAACCCAAGGAGCCCAAATGACTGCGGGCCTTGCCCAGATCTTCTTGCAACTTTTTCCTGGACGGGCCAAAAGAAGAGGAGGTCGTCCAGATATGGGATTACAGCAATCCCCTGAAGGCGGAGAGGGGCGAGGGCTTCCGCCATAACCTTTGTAAAGGCTTGCGGAGCCGATGAAAGGCCGAAAGGAAGGGCCCTGAATTGCACATGTAGTATCCTCTTCCCCATATTGACTGCCAACCTCAGGAATTTCTGGGACCAAGGCGCTATAGGAATATGTAGGTAAGCATCTCAAGTCAATCGATGCCATAAAGCATTCCTTGGTCAGCATACTCCTGACCACGAAGATTGCGTCCATACAAAAAAACTTTGTATAGGACTGACTTGTTCAATGGTTTCAAGTTGAGTATCAAACGGAATCTTTCTGATGTTTTTTTATCATCAGGAATATGTGAGAATAGAATCCCCGATAACGTTCATCTGGAGATACCGGTGTCACAACCCTTTGATGCATCAGATCCTTTAAAAGGATCTTCATAGCTAGGACCTTTGTTGAATCCCTTGGTAGGTTTGTTACAAAGTAACTTTCTCGAGGAAGAAAGGAAAACTATTTTGTAACCTTGGGACAGGATGCTCAGAATATATCGATTTTTTGTTACGCTGGCCCAATGAGAGAGGAAATTTTGAAGCTTTCCTCCAACTGGCAGCGACAAGTCATTGCGTTTTGTTGGTTGATGCAGGAGGATGGAAAAGGATATTTCCTTTGCCCTTTCCCTTCTGCGACGACCAATTTCTTCACTTCTCTTGGGGTTTGGTATTTTTTTTCTTGAGCCCTTTGAGATCGAAAAAAAACGCCTAACTGGCTGTTTTTTCTTTTTAACTGGAAATTACTAATTTTTATCTGCTGTCCTATCTAGGACCGAATCTAAGTCAGGTCCAAATAGTGAATCTCCCAAGAACGGTAACCCACAAAGCTTATTTTTTGATGCCGCCAGGTCTTTAGCCACAGTGCCCTCCTGGCCGAGTTAGTTAGCGCTGCAGATCTTGTTGTTATTCTAATCGAGTTTGCTGAAGCATCTGAAATAAATGCTACAGCCGCTGACAAAGTCGAGAAAGAATCCAGAATTTCTTGCTTTGGTGAGTCTGCTATAATATGGGCTTTGAGCTGATTCACCCAATATACCATATTCCTGGAGATACAAGTAGTCGCCATAGCTGGTTTGAGATTGCCCATGATGGATTGCCAAGTCCTTTTAAGTTGTCGATTCATCCTTTTATCCATGGGATCTTTTAACACCCCCATATCCTTGAATGCTAAGTCAGTTGATCTTGAAACCTGGGAAAAGGCTGCATGGAGTTTTGGGTTTTTATTCCAAAGTGCCGCTGGGTCTTTGTCAAATGAAAAGCGCCTTTTAAGGGCTTTAGAAAAAAAAAAAAAAAAACACCTTAGTTAGACTTACCAGTGACGGTATTTCTACGAGCCTTTCAGGACAGCACCTTGGAAGATTAGCATGGCACCTTGGAGAGAGCGCAGCTCCACCTCTTAGACAGGAAACACTGCGTGACAACGCCCCTTTAAAAAAGCAGCTGCTTCCAACATGCCGTCAGTTGTTACCGAGAAATCCTCCGACATGCTGGAAAATATAATCAGACAATTACCAGGTCCTATAATTATACTTTACATATGATAACCAAGGGAGGGAAGTAGGCTGCTGTCCTGAAAGGCTCGTAGAAATACCGTCACCGGTAAGTCTAACTAAGGTTTTCTCCCTTCGCCTTTCAGGACAGCACCTTGGAGAGGATAACCGAGAAACTTACTTCAGGGTGGGACTGCCTGCAAAACCTTCCTACCAAATGATTGGTCCGAGGCTGATAGTAGATCCAAGCGGTAGTGCCTTATGAAGGTCGAAAAACTGGACCATGTGGCAGCCTTGCAGATTTGCTCAGGAGATGCCCCGGCCCTTTCTGCCCATGATGCCGCCACTGCTTGAGTAGAATGAGGTAATACCCCTTCCGGAGGTTCCAGACCCAAAGATTTGTAAGCCTCTTTAATGGCCTGCTTTAACCATCTTCCGAGGGTGCTCTTGGAAGCTTTACCTCCTTTGTGAGTACCTTCCATTAAAACAATGAGTGAAGATGACTGATTTCCTTTGTTCTTTCCAGATATTTAAGCAGACACCTCCTGACATCAAGGGTATGGAAAGCTTCTTCTCCTGCTCCCGAAGGTAAAGGACAAAAAGTAGGGAGAATGATTTCCTGTGTACGGTGAAAAACTGAAGCCACCTTTGGTAGAAAAGCTTGATCCGTCCTTAAGACTACCCTATCCTGTAGACATCTCATAAAGGGCTCCTTAATTGAAAGGGCTTGTAACTTACTAATTCTACGTGCGGAAGTTACTGCTACCAGTAAAATAGTCTTTAACGTCAAGAAACTTAATGATGCTTTTTCTATGGGTTCAAACGGTGCCTTAGTTAGTCCCTGAAGAACTAAAGATAAATCCCACTTGGGAAAACTAACAGGTCTAGGCCTTACTTTTGTCATTGCCCTAAAAAATCTGATTATTAAAAGGTTCCCCTGACAGGGTTCTTTCCAAAAAAACTGATAAAGCAGCTACCTGCGTCTTGAGCGTACTAGCTGCTAACCCCTTCTCCAATCCCTCTTGAAGAAATTCCAAAACTGAAAACGAGGTACGAAAATCAAAGTTTTTACTAGAACACCAAGAATTATAGATCTTCCAGACTTTAAAGTAAATGTCTCTCGTCACTTTTTTTCTACTTGCAAGAAGGGTAGAAATAAGCTTCTCTGATAAACCCTTCTGTCTTAAGATTTGTTCTTCAGAAACCAAGCTGTTAGTTTGAGGTAAGCTGGATCTGGATGAAGAATTTGGCCCTGACTCAACAGGTCTGTCCTGATTGGTAATCTCCAAGCAGGTTTCACTGAGAGGTTCATCAAGGTTGAAAACCAGGGTCTTTTTGGCCAATAAGGAGCTATTAATATTAGCTCCGTGGACTTCAATCTGAATTTGGCTAACACCCTTGGTATCAGTTGAAACGGGGGAAAAGCGTAGGACAGATGGAAGTCCCACTTGTGTGCTAACGCATCTACTCGGAGAGCTTGATCCCGTCTCTGAAGAGAGAAGAAGACTGGTATTTTTGCATTTTCTTGTTTTGCAAAGAGGTCCACTTGGAGATAACCCCAACTCTTGGAAATTGTTTCAAATAATTCCTGATTGAGAGACCACTCTGCTTCCCTTATTTCTTTCCTGCTGAGGAGATCTGCTAAGGTGTTTTCCGTCCCCTTCAGATGGACTGCTGATGGAGAGGCCACATTGTTCTCTGCCCATCTTAGGATCTGATGCGCTAGACCCATTTGGGTTTTGCTTTTTGTGCCCCCTTGCTTTGTTAAATATAATACTGTCGTCATATTGTCTGACAATATTTGGACATGTTGATTCACTAGAAATTCCCGGAGGGAGAGGAGGTTTAAGTGAACAGCCTTTAACTCTCTCCAATTTGAAGATCTTCTCGCTTCTGGTTTGGTCCAAACTCCCTGAATCATTTTTTCTTCCAGATGAGCTCCCCATCCCCATGCGCTGGCATCTGTAGTCAGCCTTCTGGTTACCGGAAAGACCCAAGGAAGCCCTTTTGAAATGTTTCCTAGGTTCCTCCACCACCAGAGTGATCTTTTTGCTCTTGCCCCCATGTTGAATTTCTTCTCCAGAGGTTCCTGGTATGACCAATTCATCAGAATATCCGATTGCAGAGGACGGGCATGCAACCTGGCCCACTGTACCGAAGGAATTGCTGCTGTCAACAGTCCCAGAGCGGACATGGCTTGTCTTACAGAGATCTCTGCGTTGGATTGAAGTGTTTTCAGGGTCAACTCATATTTTCTCCTGGGGTAGAAAAATTCTCTGTTCTATCGAGTCTATTTCATACCCCAGAAACCTTACCCTTTGAGATGGAATTAAGTTTGACTTCTGAAGATTGAGAAGCCATCCCAAACCTCTTAGATGCGAAACTGCAGGTGCCAAATCTCCCCCCCCCCCCCCAGATTGACTGCAAGACGCAGGGGCCTTTGCGATGGGGGCGCTATTGGTATATGTAGATAGGCATCTCTCAAATCGATGGAAGCCATATGACATTTGGGGGTTAGCAAGTTCCTCACTGAGAAAATCGTATCCATCCTGAATTTTTTGTATTTTATGGATCGATTTAGAACCTTCAAATTGAGAATCAGGCGGAACTTTCCTGATGGCTTTTTTACCAGAAAAATGTGGGAGTAAAACTCCTTCCCCTCTTGATCTTTCGGGACCTGAGAAATTGCCTTCTGTTGCATCAGTTCCTGTAACAGAGACTTCATGGCCAGAGCCTTTTCCGGATCCTTTGGCAGGTTTGTGATGTAAAACCGATTTGGGGGGCTTTGTGAGAATTCCAATTGATAACCCTTTTTGATTAACCCCAGGACAAAAGGACTGTTTTTTCCCAAATTGGTAAGAAGTCCTGTAGTCTCCCCCCTACTAGATGGTCATTGTTTTTTAGGGGTTTGTTCTGGGGTTCTAAAGAGTACCCCACCGCTACCTCTTCCTCTCTGAGAAGACCAGGGTCTCTTCTGTGTGTGGTCCTTTTCCTTATCGGCTTGTCGAAAAGGACGAAAATTTTTCCTCTGCTGTACCAATTTCTTCTTCTGTGGAAAAGCTTTCTTCTTATCTGCTGTCCTGTCAAGGACAGTCTCCAGTTCTGGCCCAAACATCAGGTCTCCTGAAAAAGGGAATTCCGCACAGTTTTTACTTTAGAAGCTGAATCCCCTGTCCAGGTCTTTAACCAGAGTGCTCTTCTTGCTGAGTTAACAAGCGCAGAGGACCTGGCTGAGATTCTGATAGATTCTGCAGAGGCATCTGCCATATATTTTACTGCCTTAAGCAGGGTAGGGAAGGACTCCAATAAGTCTTTTCTGGAGGTACCTGCAACAACATGATTTTTAAGTTGATCTAACCAACACTCCAGATTCCTAGCCACAACTGTAGCCGCCATTGCTGGCTTAAGATTAGCTAGAGATGAGTCCCAGGCTTTCTTCAGTAGCCCATCTGCCCTCTTATCCATAGCATCTTTGAGAATACCCATGTCCTCAAAAGCTAAGTCAGTTTTTCTAGATACTTGAGAAAAAGCAGCGTCTATCTTTGGTTTTTTATTCCACAACAGTTCCTCATTCTCCTCAAAAGGAAACCTCCTTTTGAGGGCTTTAGAAAAAAAAACTGTCCTTTCTCTGGATCCTTCCATTCCTTTTTGATAGTGTCTGTTAACACTTTATGCACAGGGAACACCCTGTGTTTAATTTCCTCAAGCCCCAGGTACATCTTGTCATGCACGGACAGCTGAACTTTTTCTTCCTGGATCTCCAGGGTAGTATAAATTGCCTTGAGTAATTCATCCACCTCCTCAAGCGAAAGCTTATATCTAGATGATCTTAACTCTTCTTCCACCTCCTCCTCCTCTGAATCAATGGTTGAGGGTGGAATGCTTTCCCTTTCCTCCTCCGACTCACTTTCTACCTGTCTGGAAGTGGACTGAGGGAAACTGGAGTGAGAACTCTGTTCTTGGCTGGAACTCTGGCCGCGCTTTACAAGGGAACGCACTGTCCCTAGGGCCTCTGCTAATTCCTTCCTCACAGAAGATAATAGCTCTTTGCACTCTTGTGAGGATTCTTCTTTTACTAAATCCACAATGCAGGATTTGCACAGTGGTTTGGGCCAAGAGTCCCTTAAAGGATTTTTGCATGAGGGGCACTTTCTCCCTGTTCTCTCTGATTTGGCAGTAGCTTTCTGAAACAGAGAAACAAGAAAAAGCCAGGTCCTTTAGAACTAAGGCTTCAGAGAAAAGTAGTACCTCCAGCCAACACCCTAAGTGCCCAGAGTCTCACTCCTTTGCTGAACTGCTAATGGAAACTGTTACCCTATAGCAGACAGCAGCAGGTTTTGAAATAACCACATAAAAGATAAAACACCCAGTGATATAAAAAGGAAAGAGGTGTCACCGCACCTCTCCTACCTGGGCCTGGCCGGGAACCTGGGCGCCTGCATCTGCCATTGCTGCTGACGATTCCGCTGTCTCCATAGTACAATCCGCAGCTGCTGCACTGTGTACTAAGCTACATGTGCCAAACAAAAGGAAATCCCGGCCAGAGGACCCGCCCCTTCCTCCTGCGTTCCAGCAGCAGGAACCAATCGCTGCTATGCCCCGCAGGAAGTCTCCGCCCACCGGAACTGGCGTCATCCGCTGTCCGGGATTCGGCGCCGCCATGCAGAGGCCTGGCATGGACGCTCTTACTGAGCACAACCGCGGCCCCCCGAACACTCCGGGTGGAAAACTTCCGGCAGACCATTACTCCTGTGAGCCGGAGAAGGAAGGGACACCGGAGCACCCACCTCACGTGCGGGAGGGAGCTGGGCTGGTCTGAGTACCCAAACATGGAGGTCCTGCCAAAACCCTCTCCTTGGAGAGAGCGCAGCCCCTCTGGTTCCCCAAACAGTGCTTCCACCATGGCGGAGGAAACACTAAATCTGATGGCATGGTGGAAGCAGCTGCTTTTTAAAGGGGCGTTGTCACGCAGTGTTTCCTGTCTAAGAGGTGGAGCTGCGCTCTCTCCAAGGTGCCATGCTAATCTTCCAAGGTGCTGTCCTGAAAGGCGAAGGGAGAAAAAAAAAAAAAAAAAGGCTTTCTTTCTGGTTCTGCCCATTACTTCTTAATAGCCTCAGAAATTATGGAGTGCACAGAAAAAGTATGATTTTTAGGCTCACTGAGACCTGCGAACATCCTGTCACGCAGAGACAAATTCTATATATATTTTACACACACACACAGAGACCCTAGAGAAAAATTGTGGTTGTTGCAATATTTTTATGTATAATGTGAAATATGTTGTTACACTGTGAGAATTGTGAGAGAATCATAGAGCTGCACGATTCTGGCCAAAATGATAATCATAATTTTTTTGCTTAGAATAAAAAATCATCAAATCAACCAGATGGAAGGGGACGGATCCCCTTCTGTTTCTTTTTAGTGGATCGGTGGGTGCAAATGACCATGCGTCGGTTTACATCTGCCGCAACAGAGATGAATGGAGGGTCCGATTGGGTTGGACCTATCCCTTGAAAAGGGGCCCAAGGCTGCTTTCACAAAGATGTGCGGCAGTTTACCAGCACCGCGCAGTGCACCTGTGGCTTTACTGTGGGTTAGCTGCACTTTTCCATAGACCTCTATTCTATCCTGCACGTGTGGCACACTTTCTAAAAGCACACCAAACCCACCTGGTAAGAACAGAAGTTTATGACTCAGTGCAGGTAACCTGAAGGTGCACTGCACTGCGCCTGTGGATCGGTTTGGAGAAGCCCAGTAACCACTGCAGAACAGATATGCCCATATATACACTTTATTTAGTAAATCAAAAATTACCCTTAATAACAGGCTTCCATTCAGGTACCACCAGCTATTGCTGTCCCAGGCGGAGTACATTTGGTATCACTCTGCTTGTGACAGGAGCCGGCGCTATACAGGAAGCATGCGGCTCTGCTCCCTCCACAGCCGCTTACTTCCTCTACTGCTGGCTTCATTCAGAACACTGATGCTCTGGGATGGCTCTATCCCAGCGCAGGAGATCACGGGCCACATCAGAGGGCTCTTCGGGCCACTGGTTGGGCACCCCTAGCTTACAGACTCCAGGCACACCCGGTCTGAGCACCTAGAAGGGGGTCCAGTAATCACAGCCAACAGATAAAAAAAAAAAAAAAACATTGCGGTATGTACTCCTGAAGGGTTCTCGAAACACAAAACAAACTGAGGTACAAGGGAAGGGAGGGGCCTATTAAACTCTGATTTGTGTTTCCTGCAGAGGGCAGAGCCAATCATCTCTCTAAGTAAGCTGTCCTGGAAGATGAAGGGGGAATATCACACTGAAATCAGAATATAATGCGATTTCCCTTGTCGTGCAATTTCGTGAACCCCGGCTTGAGAACTTCAAAAGTCCACTGGAAATTGCAGGATAATCGCATTAGAATATTGTAAAGTAAAATGCAACACAAATACGCTGCAATACCGCATATGCATTTTTCATACAGAGCAGGTTGAAAGTAGCCTAACTTCACTGCGATTCAAAGTTCTATGACAATAAACATGAATACTCCTAAGTGGTGGATATTTTTTTACAAGCACTATACACACACACAGTATGTATATCCTAAAGAACAGCCTTTGTTTTCAAAAGGAATAGCTAAAACATACATATTAAAAGGTGTACATAAAACCATTTTATAAAGTTCAAATTTAGGGTTTAAACCCAGGTAACTTTTTTCTACCAATGAAAAACTAGGGAGATGTCCCTTTACTTCCTGTCCTGGCAATGCAATAGAAAATAACACTTTGCAAAGAGAATAAAATTACTGGGTTAGAGTCTTCGTAGGAACAGATGTCCCCACTGCAGGTTGTTTCCTCACCTCTTGCTCTAATTACAACTCCAATGGATTTCTTCTCACTTTCCGTCTCTGAGATATTGGTGAATCTTGCCAGCAAGGAAAGAGAAAGCAATAAGATTTGACTGGGGCTCTAGCCCAGAGCTCAAAACTTTTGCAGACTGAGTTTTGGAAATTAAGATATTTAGATCAGCTATCAGAATTATAATAACACAATCTTTAATTGTGCCGTTTCTGTTCTTGTGATGATCTACTCTTTTTCCAAACATTTGGAAAATGTTTTGCCAATGCAAACCCTTAAAGAATAGAAAAAAAAAAAAAAAAAAAAAAAAGAATTATAATACCTGTCACTTGGAGGGAGCTCCTCGGTTGTGTTTTGGTTTCTTTTCCGGACCCGGGGAACAACATTTTGTCTTGCAGACTGCCGGTCATGTGGTTTAGGGTCTGCTGCTGAGACCATGTCTTCAATGTCATCAATTATTGATTCACAAGAAGCAGGCATGTTCTGCAAACATACACAGGAACATGGAACTGGTAAGGAAACCTACTCAGTACAGCTTAATTTGCGAGATATAAGAATTTGGTTTTATTTGTATAGCACTTACAGCAAGCCTTGTAGGTGACTTTCACACAGTATCTACATTGCAGAAGGAAAAAAGGTCAGTAAATAAAATCCACTAACATGAATATCCTACGCAAGACAAAACAATTAACATGTGCCATGTAAAGCACATAGAAGAGATAAAATATTTAGAATATTTAGTTATTTTTTAGATAGTGAGAGGAAGCAGTCACAGATCACCAAGGGAATCTGTTTATAATGGAGAGCCACCTATCAGTGCTGCCTATAAGGGCCCATCAGTTAGTGTCCATCAGTGAAGGAGAAAACTACTTATTTACAAATTTTTATACCAGAAACAAAGAAAAACTTTTTTTTTTTTTCAACATTTTCAGTCTTTTTTTATTTAGGGGATGCTAGTGACTGAATACAGGGGACTTCACATTACAGGGGATGCTGGCAGGCTGAATACAGTGGGGGGGACCTCACATTACAGGAGATGCTGGCAGGCTGAATACAGGGGACCTCGGTGACTGAATACAGGGGACGCCACATTACAGAGGATGCTGGTGACTGAATACAGGGAACCTCACAATACAGAGGATGCTGGTGACTGAAAACAGGGGACATATTACAGAGGATGCTGGTGACTGTATACAGGGGACATATTACAGTGGACCTCACATTACAGGGGATGCTGGTGACGGAATACAGGGGACCTCACATTACAGAGGATGCTGGTGACTGAATACAGGGGACCTCACAATACAGAGGATGCTGGTGACTGAATACAGGGGACCTCACATTACAGGGGATGCTGGTGACTGAATACAGGGGACCTCACATTACAGAGGATGCTGGTGACTGAATACAGGGGACCTCGCATTACAGAGGATGCTGGTGACTGAATACAGGGGACCTCACATTACAGAGGATGCTGGTGACTGAATACAGGGGACCTCACATTACAGGGGATGCTGGTGACTGAATACAGGGGACCTCACATTACAGGGGATGCTGGTGACTGAATACAGGGGACCTCACATTACAGGGGATGCTGGTGACTGAATACAGGGGACCTCACATTACAGGGGATGCTGGTGACTGAATACAGGGGACCTCACATTACAGGGGATGCTGGTGACTGAATACAGGGGACCTCGCATTACAGAGGATGCTGGTGACTGAATACAGGGGACCTCGCATTACAGGGGATGCTGGTGACTGAATACAGGGGACCTCACATTACAGGGGATGCTGGTGACTGAATACAGGGGACCTCGCATTACAGAGGATGCTGGTGACTGAATACAGGGGACCTCACATTACAGGGGATGCTGGTGACTGAATACAGGGGACCTCACATTACAGAGGATGCTGGTGACTGAATACAGGGGACCTCACATTACAGAGGATGCTGGTGACTGAATACAGGGGACCTCACATTACAGAGGATGCTGGTGACTGAATACAGGGGACCTCACATTACAGAGGATGCTGGTGACTGAATACAGGGGACCTCACATTACAGGGGATGCTGGTGACTGAATACAGGGGACCTCACATTACAGAGGATGCTGGTGACTGAATACAGGGGACCTCACATTACAGAGGATGCTGGTGACTGAATACAGGGGACCTCACATTACAGAGGATGCTGGTGACTGAATACAGGGGACCTCACATTACAGAGGATGCTGGTGACTGAATACAGGGGACCTCACATTACAGAGGATGCTGGTGACTGAATACAGGGGACCTCACATTACAGAGGATGCTGGTGACTGAATACAGGGGACCTCACATTACAGAGGATGCTGGTGACTGAATACAGGGGACCTCACATTACAGAGGATGCTGGTGACTGAATACAGGGGACCTCACATTACAGAGGATGCTGGTGACTGAATACAGGGGACCTCACATTACAGAGGATGCTGGTGACTGAATACAGGGGACCTCACATTACAGAGGATGCTGGTGACTGAATACAGGGGACCTCGCATTACCGACCTTATTGTAGATGGCATGGCGGAATATTGAAGGGGGGGTGGTTATCACATTACAGGGGATGCTAGCAGCTGAATAATGTTTATACAATCATCTGGAAACATATAAGGATTTGCTGGGTGATACGTGATCACGTGTAATCAGTGTATATCCTTGCTGTTTGATAGGCTGTGGAGTCGGGGGTGTGTTAGGTATAATTTAGGTTCACCAAGATAAGATGCCTTATGTTATGGATAGGAGTCATGCCTTTCCATGGTGCTGATGGCGGCCCTTCTGCACCAATGGAACACAGAAATCCTTGTCACAGCCTGCCTATGATACAGGGACAAGCCCAGCTCTGGAAGACACAAATACTGCGTGGTGTGCTGTCACCTACTACAAATGGGCCCCTCTGTCTATGAGCACCCTAAGGGCAGGGAAGGGGTCCCTCTTGTGCCCTCACTAGGAGAGCATAAGATAACCTGGACTTTAACGACAACTACGTATCCTGTAACAGAGAAGACACGAGTGCTGGCATACAGGCGGGAACAGGAAATGTCATCCATCGGCTCTGCACACAGCGACAACCATTCTCCCCTCCACACTCACCAGGCTATTCTACGGCTCTTCCGCTTAGCACCGACACTTCCAAACCAGACCCAACACACAGCTAGCAGAGGCTTCACTCCAAACTTTCCACCACTGACACCATGCAAGTTTACCCACGTGTCCAGACTCCGCCCCTCCCGCTCTACGGTGTGCAGCGTGCGGACACACCTACTAGAAACGCGAAGCGCTCTCACATGTACTATACAGAGCACATTGGGGTGCACGGTGGGGTGCCCTTTTTTTGTACATTGCATTACAAAAAAAAAAAAAAGACTTCTAAATGGGACACAACATGTATTGTCTGTACCCTTAGTAGCATCCCTAACACACACTAATACTCAAATGTTTTTTATTCCAACCTAATATACACCAACCCTAACCTTTGACCCTAACCTTCACCTTAACTCTGGTCCTATACCCAGCGAAGTGAGCATCATCAGATGATACACAAAGATGAAACAAATCTCCCTATATAAGTTTTACATGTATAGCTGCTGTTTGCAGCTTTATATATTCTTTAACCACTTCAGCCCCAGACCATTTGGCTGCCCAAAGACCAGAGCACTTTTTGCGATTCTGCACTGCGTCGATTTAACTGACAATTGCACGGTCGTGCGACGTGGCTCCCAAACAAAATTGATGTCCTTTTTTCCCCCACAAATAGAGCTTTCTTTTGGTGGTATTTGATCACCTCTGCGGTTTTTATTTTTTTTACGCTATAAACAAAAAAAGAGCGACAATTTAGGAAAAAAAAAACACATTATTTTTTACTTTTTGCTATAATAAATATCCCCAAAAATATATATAAAAAAACATTTTTTCTCCTCAGTTTAGGCCAATAAGTATTCTTCTACATATTTTTGGTAAAAAAAAAAAATCGCAATAAGCGTTTATTGATTGGGTTGCGCAAAAGTTTACAAAATAGGGGATAGCTTTATGGCATTTTTATTAATAATTTTTTTTTTCTACTAGTAATGGCGGCGATCAGCAATTTTTATCGTGACTGCAACATTATGGCGGCCACATCGGACACTTTTGGCGCTATTTTGGCACCGTTCACATTTATACAGCGATCAGTGTGATTAAAAATGCATTGATTGCTGTGTAAATGTGACTGGCAGTGAAGGGGTTAACACTAGGTGGCGCTGTAGGGGTTAAGTGTGTCCTAGGAAGTGATTCTAACTGTGGGGGGGGGGGGCTATGTGTGACGCAACACTGATCACCACTCCCGATTACAGGGAGTGGTGATCAGTGTCATTAGGCAGAATGGGGAAATGCTTGTTTACATCAGCATTTCCCCGTTCTTCCTCTCCGTGAGACGATCGCGGGTATCCCCACGGACATAGAGTCCGCAGGACCCGCAATCACACTCACGGAGATCGCGGTGGGCACGCATGCGATGCCACGGCGGCAAATTTAAAGGGACGTACCTGTACGCCCATTTGCCTGTCCGTGCCATTGTGTGAATGTATATGTACTTGCAGCGGTCGGCAAGCGGTTAAAAAGTGCACATGGTGTTAGAAATTTTTCTTCCTGTTCCAGCAGTAGGAGTGTAGTCTTGGTATACACTGTGTGTAAGCTGATTGGAGGAAAGGCACAACCCCCCACTACACATAGGAAGAAATGTGCAGAGCTGTGAACAGGCAAGCTCTCTGCTAATCTATTTATATCACCCACCGACATAAATTTCCAGCTGCTTTTATCTCCAGTGTTGGAGAACTTGTCAGAAGTTATCATGCTGATAACAGAAGAACAGAGCAGCAGAAAGACACAGGACTTACGCCCCTTTCACACAGGCTTGTCCATGTACGGACTCCGCTTTGCTCAACAGGGATCGATCTGCCAATCCCCGCTGAGCAGGCGAATTACAGGTCCGTCTCCGCTCACTGTGTGGAGATGGAGCTGTCAAAGATCGGATGGGAAACAGACCGTCTGTTCGTTTTCATCCAAACCGATTCTCCAGACGGATGGAAAATAGGGTTTCCATCCGTCTGGATTTTACAGACAGGATCGGATATCGGCGGATGTCAGCAGACATGTCACCGCTGAAATCTGCCGCTCTATAGGAGTGCATGGAGCGTCCGCCTGCAAAACTGACAGGCAGACCTGATCGGAGCGTCCTTGTGAAAGGGGCCTTAGAGCTTTGGAGACAGATATGTAAACACTACAGATATATGTGCCTAGGTCAGATTTCATGAAATACGGTTTACATCCTTGATCTAGCTTATTTTTTGTATTAAGACTTCAGGCGCTAAAGGGCTAAATATAGTGCCTGAAAATGCCTCCCCTGCAGCCCCAGTGTGAAAACCTTTCACACTGAGGTGATGCACTTGCAAGATTTTAGAAAAAGTCCCGCAAGCAGCAACTTTGGAGCAGTTTAGGAGCGGTGTATACTCCGCTCCTCCACCTCCCCTGCCCATTGAAATGAATGGGCACCACTGCTGAAGCGCCTGCAAAGCGCTTCGGCAACAGTGCTTTTCGGGCACATTTAACCCTTTCTTCACCCACTAGCGGGGGTTAAAAGCGCCCCGCTAGCGGCCAAAAAGCGCCGCTAAAACTAGCGCTGTGAGTGTGAAAGGGGTCTAATATTATATTAATGTTCTTTGTTTACTTTTTTTCTCCTGGAGTAAGTAGAAGAGGATACAATGTATCTTTTTCTCTGTTCCAGAAGAGAAACATGTAGGGACAGGCTGTACAGTGGCTGATAACTGTAAGGCTATCCCAGCATTCAGGGCCAGGCCTCCTGGTTCCCAATCAGTCTCTTGGTGAGAGCCCGATCTCTGTACTGGGAGCGCACTGTGCAGCGCGCTCTCAGCACAAACACAGGTAAGGCCCGTACACACGATCTGACTTTTTGACAACAAACATGCAAATTAGCTGTTTTGGAGCAACATCCGATCGTGTGTACACTCCACTGGACAAACTTTTTCGGTTTTCATCGGACTTTTGTTGGCTGTGCGAACGTACAAACTTTCCGGCACCAAAAGTCCGATGGAGCAAAGTCCGATTGTGTGTACACAAAAACCATCAGACTTTAGTCCAAAGTACAAACATGCATGCTCGGAAGCAAGGACCAGCACGAAGTGGTGGGTCTTGTAAAACTAGCATTCGTAATGGAGATAGCACATTCGTGACGTGTCAAATTATGAAATTTCTAAATGCAGCACACCATTCTCTTCTTCTTTTTAATGGCTTAATAATAAATCTGCTTTGCTGGTGATACTGACAGAGTACAGACAAACATATTTTACATAGGATTTGTGTTCTAGTGATATCAATAAAAAAAATTCTTTTTTTTGGCCATTTTGTTTATTGTGCATTCACAACATAAATAAAATTACTAAATTATTAGACATATTCTCTGTCATCACAATTCAAAATTAGAAACCAAAAGAGCAAATGATGCACAGAAAAATAAAAAAATATAGCCTATTAAATCATACTCAAATCAAAAAATACAACATGCTAAATTAGTAGCCCCTAAACTCCCCAGACCACTGGCCTTGTTGTGGATCCTGGGGCTGATTTTACCATGACCACCATGCTGCTGAGGTGGGTGGGCTTTCTGGGGTGGGTGGGCACGTTTGCTGAGGTGGGTAGGTTTGCTGAAGTGGGTAGGTTTGCTGGGGTGGGTAGGCTTGTTGTGGAGGAGGTGGAGGTGGATGTGTGTGGTCCAAATGACACACATGTGATTTAGTGGTTAGCTCTCGCTTCCTGGCCTTGCCGAAGAGCTGGATGATTATACCCTCACATAGCTCCCTTTGATCTGCGTCAAGCTCACGGAGCTAATTAGCAGTAAAACAGCCAAACCCTTCAGCACTATCGGGTGCTGTGGTGATCACAGATGTAGCCCTAGTTAAGAACTCAGCTGTGGCCTCATCCAGGTGTTGGCTCTTCCTGGACCTTTTTTTTGGGAGGACGCAGGGGAGGGATTCTGCACTCAGTTGTCATCTGGCTGCTGGGCCCAGCCTCTTCTTGGCTCAAAAGTTCCTGTGTGTGTAAAACCAACATCATTTTAATTTTTGGACATCAATCACAAACACTTTTCAGGTCATGACTTTTTAATTTGGAATGTGTCCAAATAGTAAAGTCTATCATTCTGACTCCAGCATTTCTCATTCTTGTCCTAATCCTTTTTGGCCACTACTGTCTATTGATATGGAACTCACTTTTTTAAGACAACAAATTACTATGCATTACTACCATCTAATTAAATCATTTATATTTTTAGGCAAGCTTCTAAACAATGCTATACCTGGGTCAAGCTGAGCTCCTCCTCCTCTTCATCCTGTGTATGATCAGGCTCAGTATCGGTGGCCTCAGCTGATGCAGAGGGTAGTGTAGAGAGAGATCTGCGTGGTACAGTTTGATCCGACAAAAAATGGAGGCTGTTGAAATACCACAGCTTGGGAACATAGACATCTTCAGCTGCTGCTCCTGATTTTTTTGATTCGTCAATCTTCTTTCTTTCCCTGTTATACATGCTTCTGAGGCCCCCAGTTTTGGACTTTATCAAACTGTAGGTTGCTCTGGGGTACACAGTCTTCGCAAATTCCACCAGTTTATCAATTGCTGCCATCCTCTTGGTTTTATTGCAATAATCTTTATGTTTGACTTGCCACAGACACGTGAGCTCTCTGTATTGTTCGATAAACTGGCTAAGGAATTAGTGTGATTTCAAAGCTGACTTCATCATTTTGGTGACAAGTATCAGATGTATGCAAAACAGAACACAGGACAAACCATAATGGGTGGCCTATAGCTCATAATCTGGTCACAATATAGGCCTTTATTTAAGCAGTAGGGATGGGCTGTATGTTCGGGTCGAACATGAGTTTGACTTGAACATAGGCTGTTCACTCGTTCGCCGAATAGCAAACCGTTTATGTTGTTTTCGGCAAATTCGAAAGCAGCGGAACACCCTATAAAAGTCTATGTGAGGATTTTAATGGATAATATGCAAGCTAATTGCCAAAAAGTTTGGGAACCTGGGTCCATAGACTTTAATAATGTTTAAAAGTGAAACAATAAAAGTGAAATATTCCTTTACATTTCGTAACTGGGTGGGGGTTGGGTGGATGTCTATAATATGCCTGTAAAGTTGTGCATGTTTTCCATATGTAAAAACAGTTCGAGAGCAAAATTACATTTCCAAAGCAAAAAACAGTCATTTAAAAGTACTAGCGGTAGCGACAGAATTTAGAAATGTACCTTCTTTTTGCGGCTACTCTCGGATTCTGTTCGTCTCACGCCTAATCAGAATGTTAGGTTACATCACACGCTCGTTCAATTGATATACACTACCTTGGCCCGAAAACTCCGCTCTCCGAATGTCATGACACCTTCGTTCGTACCGCGTGTTAGCTTGACATGAAACTCCGCTCACGTCGTCCACCTCTGATGTTCTTTTTCTGTAATATTCTCCGCCCCTTCTCTCTCACAGATGTGTGATGTGTCATCTTCTAGTGGGGAGGAAAGGCCAGAGGCACAAACATCACGATCCAGGAGGAGATGTAAGGCCACCAACATGTCCTTTGCTGAAATTGTGGAGATGGTGGACATTTTACACAGGGAGGATTATGATGGTTAACATGGTCCATATGACCATCCTAATTTACTAAAGGACCAAATCCTGTCTCGTGTCGTGAGGACTCTGGACCGCAAGTTTGGGGTACGGCGAAAGAAGGACCAATTGAGGAAGCCCTGGTCCGACATATAAAACAAGGAGCCGGATCAGTATCTCAAAATAAAGAAGGTGCTTCGAAAAAGTACGTACTTGTCGCGTGTTCCTATTTATGATTATTCACTTGCATGCTGCTCTATGTGTTTTTCTTTACTGTTGTACTTAATCGTTCGTAGGTAGGAAATAACTTTCGTAGGGACAAACAGTGATCGTTTGCCAATAAATACGATGTCTTTAGCTGATATAGGGTTATGACTGTTTTGGTCATGATAATTTGTCTGATTGAACGAAGTTTAAGACATTGTTTTCTAGATGTCTTTGAAATTTGAATTAATTGCTAAATAGATTCAGTGGAATGTAAGGAGAGGACACTCAGTAGCTGTTTACACATCTGGACTCAGGAGCACAAGTGTGGGACACAGAGAAACTTGGCCAAAAAAGGTAAGTATTGCATTTTGGGGAAAAGGGAATTTTAATCATGTCTTCAACTTGGATCTCTTCCTAAACAGACAATTGTACACCACTTGAAAGCAATGTTTCATATTCCTATTTCTGGCCACAAATATCTGTTACTAAATATACCTTTTGTTTCTTTCTCATAGGGGATAAAAGACGCAGACAACAGGGTCGGGACCCCCAACCTTGCCAGGACCCCCAACCTCGCCAGGAACCCCACCTCAATGTGAACTGAGCACCAGCGTCACTGAGGATGTGGAGGAAAGAGGGGTGGAGAAAGTGGGAGAGTGTACCCCACCAGGTGAGTGTCTGACACCCCAGCTTCTGGTAATCTATGCATGCCTGCATATTTCTAAATACATGTTTTTTAACCCATTTTTAGGTGATGTGCTGGTTGTGGAACAAGAAGCAGAACGTTTCACGACGGACAACGCCGAAAGGCTCATTGGGCAGATCATGGCCTGGAATGGCGAAATTGATGCCATGCGGAATCGCCTGGACATCATGTAGCAGGATATGAAGAACATGATAGATGTTTTGGGTAGAATATAAACCCTTTTTAGGTCCAAAAACATTTATCATGTTCTTCATTTCCTGCTACATGATGATGTCCACATTCCAATTTGTATACATTGAACTTTGTAAGTTCCCTAGTTGTCTGTTATGTTTTTAAACATGGCTATTTTTCCAAAAAAAAAAACATATATATATTTTCTTTAAAAAAAAGAAAACATATGTGTGATATTTGCATAGTTTTTTGAAGTTGAACTTTGCAAAGGTAGTAAACACAGACAACAGTAGTTCAAAGGAAATATTATTTTATTAATAAGTCAAATAATTAATCAGCAAGTAAATTTTGCTGCCAAGGCACTGCCCCTCTACTGACAAAGTAGTCCATATATTGTTCACGGACAAGACGGGCATTCTGGGAGCCCAAAGCAGCTTGCGCACTTTCCAGAGCTGGCATCACAGCCTCTTCAGCTGGTTGGGAAAAAGGCTCATCACTTTGCCCTGAGGCAATGTAGCTGGAAGCATTCCTCCTTAAGAAATTATGGAGGATGCAGCAGCATAAAACTACATGATTAATTTTATATTCTGCCAAGTTTATGGCAGTTAAAAAGAGCCTAAACCTACTGGAAAGGATGCCAAATGCATTTTGCACGACCCTTCGGGCACGAGAGAGCTGATAGTTGAAAATTCTTTGTTCTGGGGTGAGGTTCCTCATGGAAAGGGTTTTAGAATATGTTCCCCCAAAGAAAAGGCCTCATCTGCCACAAAGACAAAATTTAGTCACTCAATATTGTCCTGAGCATTTGGCAAATTTAAGGTCCCTTTTTGTAGACGATCATAAAATTCTGTACGCATCATCACACCTCCATCAGAGTGGCGTCCATTCATCTCAACATCAACGTAAAGAAACTCATAGTTGGCTGACACCACAGCAAGCAACAAGCAAGAACTATGCTGCAAAACCCTTTATAATTAAAATAATATGAGCCAGAGTTTGGTGGTGGGACTATCCTCACATGTTTGGCACCTCCACAGTTGGGGAAATTCCATAAACTGTCAAACTGGGCCGCCACATGCTCCCATTGCTGGGTGTTTGAAGGAAACTGTGGAGTCAAACAAATAAAAAAATTAAGACTTGAGCACATAAAATTGCAACCATATTTGACACAAACATTGTGGGGCAACATAATCTTATAACATTTAAATGTGTATTTACAAAAAAAAGATAAGTTATAATGATATGCTCCCTCACCCCCTCTGGTGGCACATTCTAAAAATGTTAGGGGGGGGAGTTGAATGGGTAGCTGTTTTTGACAAGTAAACCTCTACACTTCCATGAGAGCTAAATGCATTAAAAATTAAGTTTAATTTTGCCTGACTATCCATCTTTACAAGATTGGCAGGCCAGTGGACAGGTAAGAAGTGGCATAATCTACAAATAAGAATGCACATTGTCCAAATATATACACATTTTGACATACATCGGACAAAATAATAACAATGTTCGTTAATTATGATTATTCGTTATGATAAAGTTAAAAACCCAGGAAGTCAGCACAGCACAGGCATGGTGGGAGCCCCTCATAATGAACACAGCACAGGCATGGTGGGAGCCCCTCATAATGAACACAGCACAGGGATGGTGGAGCCCCTCATAATGAAAACAGCACAGGGATGGTGGGAGCCCTCATAATGAAAACAGCACAGGGATGGTTGGAGCCCCTCATAATGAAAACAGCACAGGGATGGTGGGAGCCCCTCATAATGAACACAGCACAGGAATGGTGGGAGCCCCTCATAATGAACACAGCACAGGGATGGTGGGAGCCCCTCATAATGAAAACAACACAGGGATGGTGGGAGCCCCTCATAATGAAAACAGCACAGGGATGGTGGGAGCCCCTCATAATGAACACAGCACAGGGATGGTGGGAGCCCCTCATAATGCTAAATTCATCATAACGAACGTATAATTTGTACCTTTTGAAGGTAATCAGGCAGGCCCTTGCACTACATGCTTTTGAGACTTTATGCAGCAATCTCAAAAAAATAAGGTAAACTGTGTATGTGTTTATCAAAATCAGCAGACAGACTCTTGCACTCTGCATGAATTTAAGGATAGGAATAAGATTGGGACACATTTTAGGGGGTGTTTAGGGTAAACATAAAAATGAAGCATAAAAAATACAGTGTTAAGTTACTAGGCTAGGTGTGTATGGGCCCAGGGTAGCATGCTGGGGAGGTTAGTGAAAGGAAAATATGCATGTAGGCCACCAAAAAGGTTACAGCATGCATGAGGACAAAGAGGACATTCATTCACAGCATATTACAAAAATGGGAAAGATGGAATACAAAATTTATAAAATACATTAGAAAACATGAAGGTGATATTAAAGCAAAAAACTTACACGAATATAGTCCTTCTGCAGGACTTGGATAATAGCACTACATGTCTCAGGAATAATGACTCCCAGAGGCTGGGAAGAGATACCAGTGGTAAACTTGATATCCTGGAGACTCCTCCCTGTCGCCAAAGAACACAAGGTGGCTATGAGCCTTTGCTCTGCTGGAATAGCAGCCCTCATGCAGGTGTCCTGCTTCACAATATAGGGAGACAGCAAGGACAATAGTTGCTAAAAGCAGGAGTCCGTCATCCGGAGATAATTCCGATAATCATTTTGATTATTCTCCTGCAGCTCACGCAGCAAGGGCATATGGCTAAATTGGTCACGATTGAGTAGCCAAGTTTTGGCCCAAATACTCCTCATCCTACTACTCCGACTATTCCTGGACCGGGCTAGAATCACGGCAAGAACTCCAAGCCCATAAACAGCACGTCCTCTCCTAGGATTGCACAACATGGCTGGTTGCCCTACAAACGGTTGGAAACGCAAAGTAACGCACGGAACTGAAAACCGCGAATCAGCACTGACATTAGCAGAAGGAGCCCGTAGGATGACGCCGGAGAATTGAACGTCTTCTTTTGAAGTGTCGTTAGTACGTTGTAACGTCACTACGTTAGTGTTTGTTGCCTACAAGTCCGATCGTCTGTATGCAAGGCCGTCTTTAATATTGATTGGACCCTGAGCAAAACTTTTCTTGGGGCCCTCCCATGCAGTTTCTCTTTCCACCTGCTCTGAGATATACAATAAATAGCTGCTGGACTCAAAATCAGTTTACTGAATCAGACCAGGCAGCGATTGCGATTGGTTGCCAGAGGTTACAGTGTATCATTACCACTCACTGACTGGTTGCTAGAGGTTACAGCACACATTACGGCTCACTGATTAGTTGCTAGAGGTTACAGCACATGATTTCTGCTTGTTGATTTGCTGCTAGA
This sequence comes from Aquarana catesbeiana, assembly GCF_042186555.1. Lineage (NCBI taxonomy): Eukaryota > Metazoa > Chordata > Amphibia > Anura > Ranidae > Aquarana > Aquarana catesbeiana. The sequence continues at coordinate 403,105,374 of NC_133328.1, read as the reverse complement.
GATTACTGTGGATATGACCTCATGATATACATATTAATGCCGCCGGCCGCCGCTATTTCAGTATTAATGCCACCACTATTTACATATGAATGCCGATAATTTACATGTAAACACAGGGTCTGCAGGTGAGTCATCTGTAAACAACAAAAGGGCAGAGCTGGGCAGCATTAGTAGCAGCACTTCACACTGAGATATTGGGACACAGCACGGGACTAAAACCTCAAGTAACGGGGGAATTTAAACCAGCATAGTTGGCAAATATGAGGCAGCTGCTTTGGGCCCCACAACAATGACAGGGCCCTGGGCAGCTGCCCCTTTTGCCCTGCCTTAAAAACGGACCTGTCTGTATGCAATACAAGTTCGAGGACAACGCCCTTTGTACAGAAATCCATGGGAAAGTTTGTACAAGGTCCGATCGTGTGTATGAGGCTGTACACATATATGCAGCCCCATTGAAGATGACCCACTTCAGCATATATGTGTACAGTTGGCAGGAAGGGGTTAATGAGAAGTGCACTCTACTATACAACTGCAGCCATAGTTATCAAGTTTTTTGGGTGTCATTACAAGCACTGGACCTGTCATGGGCACTTGCCAAGAGCACCAACCAGGGCTTTTTTCTCAGACAATAGGTGCAGGAACTCCCCCTTTCCGAGTCACCCCTTTTCTCCACCCCTACCCACCTCCCAATACCGTCCCTTTTAGACAATACAGAACCAAGTATCATTTTGAGGTGCTAAGTAATTTGAATGGAATTTGGTAATACTATCAAGAAAAGCAGTAAAATAGATCCCCCTAACAATGGACCAACCACAACAAAATTTCCCCGCCAGCAACAATAGACTCCCTGCAGCATCAATAGACCTCCGCACAGCCAGCATTAATAGTCTGTCTGGCTGCCATCAACAAGAGACCCCTCCCCCAACAGTAGATCTCTTTCAACAACTGACTCCCCAGCAACATAAGACCTCCCCGGCAACAATAGACCCACCTTGCAAAAATAGATCCCCAACAGTGAGCATCAATACGCTACAGCACACCCCAGCACCCCTTGCCATTACATACAGTCAGTCCAAGAGGTGCCGGAACAGCGTCCCCCCACGTTCCCGCTGAAAAAAAGCCCTGGCGCCAACTATGCCCGACTTTTCCACCTCCCTCCTCTATTCATTCACAGAAGCTGCACTATAGCTTCCATGAATAAAAAAACACTTTATGAATTGAGGAGGTGGACCATACAGTCAGTTATCCACCTATCCTCCATTTAGAGAATGCTTTTCACTGATGGAAGCTTTAGTACAGCTTTTATAAACGGAGTAGGGGGGGCAGAAAGGGAGGGCATAATCGTCAAATTAACCCCCATAGCACTGGAAGATTACAGATGCGGGGGGGTATCTGTGGGGCAGAGGATATAAACAATTTCAAAGAAGATAGCAGCCTGGGGCGCACTGGACATTCCTCATTCATGTAAGTACAATCTATGGTGCTAAATAAGTTACTAAAAACTTTGGCAAGGGAAGATGGGCTGCCATTGAAAATGAATTAGCACACATTACTGCAGCACAATACTGGAGCTGGATTTAACCACTTCAGCCCCAGAAGATTTTACCCCCTTCCTGACCAGAGCACTCTTTACAAAGTCCTTTTTTTTCACACAAATAAAGCTTATTTTTGGTGGTATTTGATCACTATAATTTTGAAAAAAAAAAACAATATTTAACTTTTTTCTTTTTTTTAAAAACAAATTTTTTCATCAGTTTATATATATTCATACAGTTTAATATATATTCTTCCAAATATTTTTGGTGAAAAAAATTGCAATAAGTGTATATTGATTGGTTTGCACAAAAGTTATAGCATCTACAAAATAAGCAAAAGATTTATACATTTTTATTATTTACTAGTAATGGCGGTGATCTGCAATTTTTAGCGGGATTGCGACATTGTGACGGACAGATCGCACACTTTTGACACATTTTTGGGACCATTGGCATTTATACACCGATCAGTGCTAAAAAATGCACAAATTACTGTGTAAATGTCACTGGCGGGGAAGGAGTTAACACTAGGGGGGGCGATCAAGGGGTTAAATGTGTGTTCCCTCAGTGTGTTTTAACTGTATGGGGATAGGACTGAGTAGGAGAGGAGCCATATCTCTGTTCTTACTTACTAGGAACAAACAACATGTCTCCTCTCCTCTGACAGCACAGGGATTTGTGGGTTTACACCCACAAATCCCCGTGCTGGCACTCGTGCATGCGAGCACACGTGGCCGGCAGTGATCACGCCGCCGGCCACACGCATCGGGTCCCCCCGCCGTGCTGCGTGCGCACGCTCTGGTGGCCGAAAAGGGGGAGGACATACCCATACAGGATTTCGCCCAGGAGAGTCATTCTGCCGCAGTATATCTGTGTGAGTCAGTCAGGAAGCTGTTAAGATTCATTCACACCAGTTGCAGTATAGGAACATTGGAGTTATTTATCACCATAATGCCCTGTACACACGGTCGGATTTTCCGACGGAAAATGTGCGATCGGAGCTTGTTGTGGGAAATTCCGACCGTGTGTGGGCTCCATCGGACTTTTTTCATCAGAATTTCCGACACACAAAGTTTGAGAGCAGGCTATAAAATTTTCCGACAACAAAATCCGTTTGCGTCAATTCCGACCGTGTGTGGACAATTCCAACGAACAAGGTGCCACGCATGCTCAGAATAAATTCCGAGTCTGAACTGCTTGGTCTGGTAAAATTAGCGTTCGTAATGGATATAGCACTTTCGTCATGCTGCAATGTTTTAAATTGTTTAATGCAGCGCACTCTGTTCTTCTTTATAATGCTAGAAGAATGAAGTGGTTTTGCTGCTCATATTCACACAGACTTCTCACAAACTTCTTTCTTTATTATGTATCGTGATTTCATCAATATAATATTTTTATTTGTCACATCTACCGAAAAAAAAATATTTTTTTGGTGTTTTTAGATTTTTTATTTTTTTTTAAATTCTGATCTTGTGTTCGTTCGAATCGTTTTGCGTGTGTTTTGTGTGTCAAGTTACCACAACACGATTATTATCTTGTATTATTTACTCTCGAGGAGGTTACTTGGTGTTGGTGTCTCTTGTTAATTTCACATTGTATTTTTGAAATGTACCTGCCTCCTTACAAACTGTCCTTTTTGAAGGAAAACACACATAGGCGAGTATAATAAAACAAACCAAAAATGTATTAAGGGGTCCTAAACAAAGAAAGAGGGAGGCAACGCTGGAGAAACTGCAGAAATTGGCGAAGCCTTTGGCCCCCAGGGCACACATCAACTATTTTACTGCAAAATTGGTGGCCTGAGGAGTCCATATATAACGGAGTACAATCTGGTCCAGAAGTCCAAGAGATCATGAACAGCAGCAGATGATATGTATGTCCCCTGGCTGTGGTCATACAAGAGCCTGCATCTTTTGTCAGACCAGACTGAACCCAGGCCATCACTTTGTCTTCCTTCCACACTGTGTCTGTGGTGGCGGAATTGTAGCAGGAGGAGGAGGATGATGATGATGCAACTCACACAGGTGGGTATTGGGTGTGATTTCGCCCCTCACCCCCTTAGTTAATGTTTTATAAAGGATGTCCTCACACATGAGGCGTTGGCCCTCCTGCATGTTACTCCCCTTCCTGGGTCTTTTGTTTGGAAGGCGGAGGGGAGGGATCTGCGATTCTGTGAGGCTCCTACTTACCCCTGCCTCCTCCTGGCTGCCACATTCCACAGCCTCATCCTGGCTGAGGTCTTCCTGTGTATGAAAAAGGGACATAGTTTTAGTTTTTTCTTCAACAATCACACACAATTTTCATCTCATGATTGTTGCAAATTGAATGTTAAGAAATATAAAAGATTATCATTCTGAGCCCAGCATTTTTCATTCTTGTCCCAATTATTTTTGCCCACTACTGTCTATTGATATGTAAAACACTTTATTAAATCACCAATTAGTGATCAATAATAACATCTAGTAAACGTCATTTATTTATTGACCAGCAATCTGTAGAACAATGCTATACCTGGCTCAAGCTGGGCTCCTCCACTTCTTCCTGGCTGGAAGTCCCAGGTTGGACATCAGAAGCCTCAGCTGGGGTGGAAGATAGGGTAGAAGGAAGAGTGGAAGGAAGGGTTGAGAGGGTTTCCCTGACTTCAGTCTGGTCTGACAGAAATCACAGTCTCTCATAGTACCACAGCCTGGGGACATAAACGTCATCTGCTGCAGCTCCTGATCTCTGGGAATCCTGGAAGTTCTTGCGCTCCCTAAGATAAGTGCTCCTCAGGCCACCAATTTTGGCTTTTAAATAGGGGATGGTTGTTGTGGGGACCACCGGCTTCACCAACTCCAGCAGTTTCTCCAGGGCTGCCTGCCTCTTTTGTTTATGATTATATTGCGGGTGTTTCACCTGCCACAGACAGAGCAGCTCCCTGTACTTGTCTATGAACAAGGGGAGGAAGTTGTGGTCATTGAAGCCATCCATTTTTTCTGCAAGACACAACACAAGACAAACCCTAATATCAGGCTAAAGTCTCCTAATCTTGTCCCAATATAGGTCTCAATCTCTAAGCAGTATAGGCCCAAGTTTAAATGTTACCTTCGTTATCACGATCGGCGCTTCCTATACTCCTTCCTCCGCTCACAGATCGTACGTACGACGCACGCGTGTTACGCTTTATATACACTGCACATGTGTGAAACTCCGCCCGCCCCTGACGTTCTTTCTAGTCTATTCCTCGCCCCTTCTCATTCAGCGCAGTGGGGAAGAGCAAATGGCGGAGACAGAGCAGGTGCGTGCTAATTACAGCAAAGAGGAGGAGGAGGAAAGCCCAGAGTCAGAAACGTCACGATCCCGGAGGAGACGATTTAAGGCATCAAATATGGCCTTTGTTGAGATGGTCGACATACTGAAGAGGGCCGACTATGACAGGAAGTATGGACCTTACCCCAACCCAAATGTCAAAAAGGCCAAGATCATGGCGAAAGTTGTGAAGAGTCTGCACCGTAATTTTGGGGTACAGCGATCCAAGGATCAACTGAGGAAGCGGTGGTCGGACCTCAAAATCAGGGAGCACCAACAGTATAGAAGGATCAGGAGAGTGCTGCAAAAAAGTAAGTAATTGTGCTGTGTTCCTATTCGTTATTTTTAGAACGTTCGTGCTGCTCCATGTGCTTTTCTTTACCGTTGTACAGTTTAAAATGGCAACTTTCATGCTCATGGACACATTATTCGTTCGTAGGAAACATTGTTCGTTCGGCCAATAAAACACCATGTTTTGTCCAGATGCATTTCAATACATTTTTTTCTGGCCTACTTCTCTTAAAATAAGTTTGTTGTCAAGATGGGTTTGTAACTAGAATGAAATGCAAACTAGATTCTGTGTAAGGAGACACTCAGCAGCTGTTTACACATCTGGACGCTGGAGCACTAGTGTGGGACACCAGAACACCCTTTTTTTTAGGGGGGCCACACAGGTGCTCCAGTGTATACTATAGGGGTGACTCCACCTGTGAAGCTTGTACAAAACAGGTAAGTATTCAAGCTTGACAAAGGACAAAAATATTTCTTCATCTTGCAACTCTGCCAAAAGAGACAATTGTACAACACTTCCAAGCAATGTTACATATTCCTATTTCTGCCATCATATATTTGTGTGCTAAGTATACCTATTTTTTTTTACATAGGGGGCGAAAAGACTCGGAGGAAACCACTCATCAGAGGAGACAACAGACCCTCCACCTCAGGAAGAAGTGGAAATCCCCCAAACCCAACCAGAGGAGGGAGGAGGGAGATGTGGTGGAAATTGTCACCACAACAGGTGAGTGTCTGCGACCACAGCTTCAGGTAAGAGATGTATGCCGGCATATTTATAATACATGGTGTTTTTTTTTATATATATTTTTAGGTGATCGTGATGTTGTGGAAGAAGGTCATTTCACCAGTGAAAGTGCCCAGATCATGATCGGGGAGATAATGGGGTGTAATAGGGACTTGGAAAACATCAAGCAAAACATCAATGATGTTCAAAGCAAAATGAAGAACATCATTGATGTTTTAGGGAGAATTTAAAACCCCTAGAAATCCTTTGTGCTTTGTGTTTTTGCTTTTCTGACAATTTTTTCAAAATTTTGTGACATATTATAGAAGAGCCAAATTTTGAAGATGCACACAGTGTGTCAACATGTTCTATCTGCCATCACGGGAGATCAATGTACGCGTTTTGTGGGTGCAACCCCTTCCTCAATAATAAAGTACCTGAGAGGAAGGGGTTGCACCCACAAAACACGTCCATTGATCCCCCATGATGACAGCTAGCACATGTTGACATTCAGCAATTTGTGTGCATCTTCAAAATTTGGCTTTTCCAGGGGTGACTTCACCCTATCTGCTGAACGCATTATCAAACACAGTTTATAAATACTCATGTCTGATATTGCCTTCACTTTCTATAAAAGTTGAACTTTGTAAGTTCCAGAGTTGTGTATTTCTTTTTGCTTTTAAACATGCCTGTTTTACCTTAAAAGGCAATTTCTACTTTTTAATGTGACCTAAAAATTGTTATACAACAAACATGTTGGTTTGTTTTAAAAACCTTTTATAAATGTACATGTGATTGTGCTTGGATTAAAAAGATTGATTATCAACAATGTGTGGCTTCTTCTTTCAATGCTCAAAAGCATCTTTTGTAGTAAAGTTGGTGTTTTCAGTGACAATGGGGGTTATTTACTAAAGGCAAATCAACTCTGCACTACAAGTGCAGTTTTAGTGCAGTCTCAAGTGCACTTGTAGTACAAAGTGTATTTTTCTTTAATAAATAACACCCAACAGTGCTTTATAATTTTACACAATCATGCCCTTTTCAGGACTGCCCAAATTTCAGTCATGGTCAGCTAAAAGAAAGCCAAGCAGTAAATCTAAGCAAATATTTGTTCAGTTTAAAATATATTTTAATTTAAAAAATGTCTCAGACATTGTCTGGCATATCGATGGCCCCCCTACCCGCAAAGTATTCTACATATCTTAGATGGACCTCGCGGCACTCTGAGGGGGCAAGCCAGGACAGACAGCTTCAAGCGGCTCTGGCCAGCCGGTAATTAAAAACCCTCTGGTCCGGGGTGAGGGTCCTCATAGGGAATGGTCGCATAAGATGGTCCCCCAGCGCAAACGCTTCATACGCAACGAAGACTTCTGGAGGTGGCAAGCCCAAGCTGCCATTCTGGAGACGCCTGTAGGACTCCGTGTGGGCGATGACTCCACCATCTGACATCCGGCCATTCTTCCCCATGTTCAAATACAGGAACTCGTAAGTAGCCGACACCGCCGCCAACATCACAATACTATTGAACCCCTTGTAGTTGTAATAGTATGACCCCGAGTTGGGTGGTGGGACAATGTGGACGTGTTTCCCATCAATTGCCCCAACGCAGTTAGGAAAGTCCCACTGCTGGGCAAAGTGGGAGGCCAAAGTCTGCCATTCCTGTGGGTTGGAAGGAAACTGTGGAGTCAAACAAGAAAAATAAATTAATTATTTTGCACATAAACATGGAAAGCAGATTAGACACAAACATTCTTGGTAAACATCAGTATAACATGTATTTTAGGGAGTATTTAAAGACAAGGGTATAAGGTTAGTGAAGGCAAATATGTATGAAGGACAAAAAAAAAAAAAAAAAAACAGCATGCATGAGGACAAAGGGGACATTCAGAGCATATTACAATCATGGTAATTAGGGAATGAGGAAAGAAATACAATACATTAGCAAACATTAAATACTATAAAATGTGATGTAAAAGGATAAATCTTACCTTAATAAAGTCCTTCTGCAGGACCTGTATGATGGCAGAACAGGTCTCTGGAATAATGTTCCCCAGAGCTTGGGGGGAGATGCCTGTCGAGAACGTGAGGTCCTGCAGGCTTCTCCCCATCGCCAAGTACCGCAGGGTGGCAACTAGCCTCTGCTCCGGAGTGATGGTTTGCCTCATGCAGGTATCCTGCCTGCTGATATAAGGGGTCAGCAAAGCCAACAAATGGTGAAATACGGGGTCCGTCATCCGGAGAAGGTTCATGAAATCCTCAGGATTATTCTCACGGATCTCACAGAGCAAAGGCATGTGACAGAATTGGTCACGCTGGAGCAACCAATTCTTGGTCCATGAACTCCTCCTCGCCCTGTTCATGGACTGGGCTTGTGTCAAAGTAAGGACCCCAACACCAAGCCCCTGCACAGCACGAACTCTACGATGAGTATGTACACGCAACATGGCTAGAAAACGGTCGGCTGCTCAGAACGAGGTAACAGAACGCACTGAAGAACAGCAAGGCCTGTGAAGAGCGACCTGAAAATCAGTAACGAACGGACAAGAACACAATGACAAGTCAGTAGTAACTCACTGCACGAACTGAAGACCAGATACAAACCCACAAGAACAAACTGAACAGCAGAAATACGATATGAAAACCACGAGTCTGAAAAAGCGCGAATCGTCTCTCACCAAAAACTTTTACTAACGCGAGATTTAGCAAAAGGAACCCAAAGGGTGCCGCGCTTGGTGCTGAATTGCCCTTTTATAGTCTCGTCGTACGTGGTGTACGTGACCGCGTTCTTGGCGTTAGGAAATTCTGACAACTTTGTGCGACCATGCGTATGCAAGACAAGTTTGAGCCAACATCCGTCAGAAAAAAATCCATGGATTTTGTTGTCGGAATGTCTGATCAATGTCCGACCGTGTGTACAGGGCATTACTGTTCTGGAGCAGTGATTTGGTGTGAACTTTAGCACTTTTTAGAAGGAAGTAGAACTTTTTGAAGTACTTTTTTGTGAACTTTACCACTCTGGAAAAAGTTTAACCTCTTTGAGCCAACAGCATGCAAATATGCGGGCTCTCAGGGGGGGGGGCCTTGGCACCGAGCAGCTGCATATTTGCATGTAATATTGCAAAAACAGCTGTGCCAAGAGCACGCACCCTGCGCACTCCCAGCACAGTTACTGGCAGCTAACAGAAAGTGCTTGTGATTGGGAGTTTTTCGATCATGTGACCGCTGTGACAGCCAATCACAGCAGTCACATGATCATAAAACCTGCCATCTTAAACCCCTTAAAGGGCCGGGAGGTGCAAGCACCAAGGGGTTAAAGTGTCACTAAAGGCAAAAACTTTTTTTTTATATATTTATGGATAGAGTAAGAGAGGGTTATAACCCGTCAGCTTTTTTTTCCCCAAGTGTCCTATTGGGAAGATTTCACTTGACAAAACAGGGAGTGAGAAAATCCCTCTAAATTGAGGGAATGACTGGTTGTCACCAGAACTAGTGTCCAGATTGGAAGATTTCCCCCTCTATTACGGTTCTGATGTCAGACCAAAATTTGGGATTTTCTTTCAGATTCACTTTCAATAGCAATGGTAAACAGGACAAATAGAAAGGGTGAATCTCCCCAACAGGGGACACAGACAGCAATAAAAATTGACAGATGTTCTATTCCATCTCCACTCTAGCCAAAACAAAACAAAAAAAAGTTTTGCCTTTAGTGACACTTTGCTTTGTTACATCCTTTGTGGAGTATAGGAGACAGCAAATTATTATTTGTACTATATGTGTTTGATTATTTATTTTGGGAACATGGAAAACGTGTGCATTTTTGTTCTGTGAAACACATTAAGGGCCAGTTCACACCACATGCAGTCCAGTGTGTTTTTTTCGGCATCAAAAATGCATGGATAGCAGATTATATGGTTTTCTATGGCATAGTTCACACCAGTGCGATTAGTTCCAGTGTGTTCCAGTTCCAGAAAAAAAAAAAAAAAACATGATGCATTTTTTCTGCATTGAACTGTACTGGAATGCGGTAAAACGCATCAAAAGCACACCGGTACTCACATGTCCTTATTTAAGGTGAAGGAAAAAAGGGGATAAAATGCACCGCAGCACAGCAAAAATCTCCTACACTTCCCACTTTAAGAAGTATTCTCTCAAACAATTTCAGCATTCTAGCAATGTTCTCCGCACAGCTCAAGCAAATCTGCTTTCTGACCACTTTTTGTCTCATCAGGCTTGGCACTTAACCAAAAGGCAATTAGACCTCTGGGCTGAGCAACAAGAATTGTATTATGCAACGTTATCTTTCCGCAGATATGGGAACAAGCCTGGTAAATTATTGGCCAGACTCTGTAGGGGACCTCACTAGCCTACGCCCAGTACAACCTTGTGGGACTCAACAGGCTCTCTCACTACCTCACCCTCAGAAATTACCTTGGTTCTGACTGATTACTATAGCAACTCTTTCTCAGTGGATCCCCTTGACCACGAAAAAGCTACCTCGATACTTGATCGTCTTCATCTCCTAAACTCTCTCCAGCCCAACCAGACCAATGAAATCTGGCCTGGACCTGGTGATCACTCCTGGCGAATGAGATCCTTCCCCTGTACGTATAAATGTAAACACAGCAGGGGAAGTGATGTCATCTCTCCTCATATCGATCTTCTCCGTTCCAGAACAAGGAGAGAGAGCACCTAACAGTAGGTGCACCAACACTACACTGGCACCAGTCCACGTAGGTACACTTGCCACCCCCCGATCACCCCCCCAGTTAACCCCTTCACCCCCCTGTCACTGTGTCACCCAGTGCAGCATTCAGATTTTTTTTGATCGCTGTACTGGTGTCTCATTAGTGACACTAATCAGTGTTAGGGTAATTAGTGGTAGGCCCAGATAGGTCTAGGGACCCCCCCTAATAAAGGCTTAACCCCTTGATCACCCCGTCACCAGTGATCACTGTATAAGTGTCACGGGTGATGCAGGTTACCTAGTTTATTTTTTATAGTGTCAGGGCACCCGCCGAATTTAACCTAAATAAAGGTTTTACCCCCTGATCACCTGGCAGGTGATCAAAGTTAGGTTTTAGCGTCAGATTAGCGCTAACACCCATGCACGCACCATACACCTCCCTTAGTAGTATAGTGTCTGAACAGATCAATATCTGATCTGATCAGATCTATACTAGCGTCCCCAGCAGTTTAGGGTTCCCAAAAACACAGTGTTAGTGGGATTAGCCCAGATACCTGCTAGCACCTGCGTTTTTATCCCCTTCGCCCAGCCCAGGTGCAGTATCAACTGCAGTGTTCGCAGAGTCAGGCCTGATCCCTGCGAACGCTAACAGTTTTTTTGGTAGCGTTTGAATCAGTGACAGTCAGGTGCTTTTTTTCTTGTGAGTCTCACTACTGTACAAGTAAATTTAGAGACCAAAATGTCAAATCGAAGGTACAGTAGTGAAGAGGCCTACACGTTTCTGAGCATGACAGATAGTGAAGAGGAAGTCACTCATCTGTCAGATTCATGCTCAGAACACAAACCTGTAGACAGCAGCGGCACCCTGACAGATAGTTCTGACGACGGAGTTGTGGTCCCTGCCAAGGTCAGGCATACCAGACCCCGTTCTTCTGATGTCGTTGAGGTACAAGAACCGCCAGGCTCTTGTATGGAGCAGAAAGCCAGTACTAGCGCCGCTCATCCTCCTGGTGAGCTGGCAAGCAGCAGCGGCCTAATACATCCTGGTTGTACATCTAGCACTGCAGTATCACGTGGTGACGTGGCGAGTCCCATAAGTGCAGTTCAAGCTGGTGAGGTAGCTAGCACGAGTAGTGTCCCCGCTGCCACCAAGAAGAAGCCAAAGACAGGCCCGTCGTGCCCATAGTGCCCTTCCTGCTGCATTTGCCAATCCTAATTGGGAGTCCATCACTTCTGCAACACCCGTACTTCTCCCATTCACTGACCAACCCAGAATTCAGGTGGAAGCAGTTGATTTTACGTCACTTGATTTTTATTCACTGTTTTTCACAGAAGATCTCTATAGATCTATTGTGGACCAAAGTAATATGTATGCTGGTCAATTCATTGTCGCTAATCCCCAGTCCTCCCTTGCCAGAGATTGGAAACCAACTACGGTTTCCGAATTTAAGACCTTCCTGGGCCTATCCCTCCTCATGGGCATAACTAAAAAGAGTGAGTTGCAGTCATATTGGTCCACGGACCCAATTCACCATATGCCCATGTTCTCTGCCTCCATGACCAGGACACTATACGAGCAGATCTTGCGGTTCATGCATTTCAATGATAATGAACTCTGTCGTCCTCGGGGTGACCCTGAATTTGATCGGCTCTACAAAATTCGGCCCCTCGTAAACCACTTCAACCAACGCTTTACAGCTTTGTTTACTCCCGATCAAGTTGCCTGCCTTGATGCATCCCTGATTATTTTTTTCTGGCCGCTTGTCATTCAAACAGTATCTTCCCAGCAAGCGTGCCAGATATGGGGTCAAGATGTATAAGCTCTGTGACAGGGCCACAAGCTATACATATGGAAATAAATAAACCGCGCTAAATAAAGTTATTATACAATTGGTAAGGTGGAGGTTTTACCTACCACCTGCAAATAATAATAAAAATAAAGATCAATATTTAAACACAAAGAAAAAGTCCAGATATTTCCTGAAATGGAATCAATCTTCAAAATAGCAGGATGTTCAGCTTATTATAAGTAACGATCCAAAAATTAGCTGAGATTGCCCTTACCAGAACATCAGTAACATTAAGCGGATGGCATTAAACCCAGCCAGGGCCTTTGGGATGAAAAACCAATCTGCACCGTACGTTTTCAAATTGTAGTCCCCTCAATGGATACAGGAGAAAAAACAACACAAAAACTGGCCATAGTGTAGTACATCAGATGTTGAAAACGTCCATTTGATGACGAAACGTGTCTGGGTACGCACGCAGTGACGCTACCACGTGACCAGGAAGTAGGACGAGCTCCGCTCCCATGTTTTTATGCCGGCCAGCGATTTGTACTCTATGCGATACAAGTTCTTCTATTTTGTAAGTGCATTACCTTATTCATTAAATCTGGTTTTAAACGTATTTCACCATGGAAAGTTTATTATTTATATTTTGGGTTATATACTGATGGATTCCTGGCTAATGTGGATGAATCAAGTGTTCCCTGTCAACCATCGATCAGTTCCTAGTTTGACATAGAGCCTGGTTACCACCGTGAGTCGGTAAGCGCGATCTACAGCCATGGTGGTGGGTTTTCACTTCCCCCCTCCTCTCCCTTTGCCGTTTGTTCTTGTGTGCTCACCAGGGTGTTGGTGTGTCTGTTTGTCCATGCTAAACATCTGATGTACTACACTATGGCCAGTTTTTGTGTTGTTTTTTTCTCCTGTATCCATTGAGGGGACTACAATTTGAAAACGGACGGTGCAGATTGGTTTTTCATCCCAAAGGCCCTGGCTGGGTTTAATGCCATCCGCTTAATGTTACTGATGTTCTGGTAAAGGCAATCTTAGCTCATTTTTGGATCGTTACTTATAATAAGCTGAACATCCTGCTATTTTGAAGATTGATTCCATTTCAGGAAATATCTGGACTTTTTCTTTGTGTTTAAATATTGATCTTTATTTTTATTATTATTTGCAGGTGGTAGGTAAAACCTCCACCTTACCAACTGTATAATAACTTTATTTAGCGCGGTTTATTTTTTTCTGTGTCTAATTGGTGTTGTCGCACTGTTTACTGCTGCTTATTTTATATGTAGTCCTAGCGCAGAATTTTTTACTCTATAGGCTATACATATAGTTTTATGGTTTACGAGGGATGAGATAGTTACGTAGAGCCGGAGAACTGCCCAGACTACATAGGAAGGGCTGGTAAGATTGTGTGGGGCTTCGTGTCACCCTTATACGGAAAGGGGTACCACTTGTGTGTGGACAATTATTACACAAGTGTGCCACTTTTTAGACACTTGTTTGATCATCAAATTGGCGCATGTGGCACCGTGTGATCTAATCGCCAGAGCTTACCCCAGCGGCTTGTAGATTCCAGTCTTAGGCTGGGGGAGAGCGCCTGCTTGAGATGTAATAATTTGCTCGCTGTGAGGTGGAGGGACAATAAGAATGTTTTCATTCTGTCCTCCCTTCATGCAGACACGACAGTCCAAATTCCTACAGCGACTGGTGTTGTGGAGAAACCCCTCTGTGTCCACGAATATAACCTTAATACGGGAGGGGTTGACCTCAACGACCAGTTGTTGGCGCCGTACCCAATTGCCCGTAAGGCCAGATACTGGTACTAAAAAGTGTCTGTATTCTTATTTCAATTGGCTCTGCTGAATGCTTTTGTGCTATACAAAGCTTCAGGACAAACTGGATCCTTCCTTAAATTCTAGGAAGAGATCATCACAGCCCTTCTGTTTACAGACGGTGCAGTAACCCAATCCAAATGCAGTAAGCCGGCTGCATGAGAGGCATTTTCCGCATGTCCTCTCTGGTACCCCTACCCAAAGAAACCCACAAAGAAGATGTTGTGTCTGTAGAAAGCGCGGATATAGGCATGACACCCGCTTTTATTGTCCCTCCTGTCCTGACCAAGCCGGTCTTTGCATTGGTGACTGTTTCAAACACTAACACACACTAGTTGAGTATTAGCGTAGGGTACAACACCACACAGTCCTAGGCACACGTACACAGGGTCTCAAAAGATGTGATGGCCATCACATTTTGAGAGACCCTAATCTGCAACGTTCTTGTTTACAGTTTTTTTTTACAGTTTTTATAAAAGTGAAAAAAAAAAAAAACAGACAAAAAACACTAAAAATTAAAAAAACCACAAATAGTTGTGGTTTTATTTTTCTTCTGTCTCCCTATTGTTCTCTCTCGTATGTTCGCTCTCTACTATTCGCTCACTATTGTTCTATATCTATCGTTCTCTCTCTGTTTTATTTTTAGTATGTTTTATTGTATTTGCTTTGCAGGTATGGTATGTTACACAGTAATGTTTGTTTTATTGTTAACCATCATTTGCTTAGCAGGTACGCCATTCAGCTGCAGCACAGGTTTATTTATTCTGACAGCAACAGTGTTTGCTCCCACGATACATTAAGCCGTGACTCCAGTGCTACTAGGAGGTGATTTCACCACCACAGTTAAAAAAAAGGAGCATATATGCCGAAGCATCGGGGCAGGGGTGGAGGAGCGCTTTGCACCTAACATTAGGGACAGATTGCCCCCATGCTTCGGCATATATTTTTAGGCTCAGATTGCGCTAAAAAATGTTTTATTTTGACTATGTTTTATTGTATTTGCAGGTATGGTAAGTCTTACTGTTATACTGTAATGTTACTTTGTGTTATTGTTAACCATCACTTGCTTAGCAGGTACGCCATTCAGCTACAGCACTGATTTATGTATCTTGACAGCAACAGCGTTTGCTCCCCCGATATACGTTAATCAGCGACTCCAGCGCTGTAGAAAGTGATTTCACCACCACAAAGAAAATGGTGCATGTATGCCCATCATTAGAAGTGGGTGGGTAAAGGGCATACCCACCGATCAATCTTTTTTTCGTTTAGCCCACAGGCTGCATGAAAAAAAGAACATTACAATATATGCCTAACAAGGACCAGCAACGTACTGGTATGTTGCTGGACTTTGAGTGGTTATACCAGAATGATCATCTTGATATCATTCTTTTCAGCCAGCGGTCGGCTTTCATGTAAAAGCAATCCTAGTGTCTAATTGGCCTCTAGACTGCTTTTACAAGCAGTGGGAGGGAACGTCCCCCCTCCCACCATATTCCATGGTTTTCTCGGGCTCACCTGTCCCAACAGGGAACCCGAGAATGTAGCTGGTGGTTCCACCAGCTGACTATAGAGCTGATCAGAGACCAGAACGGCTCCAATCATCTCTATGGCCTAAGAAACCGGAAGCTACAGGCATTTCATGATTTAGGTTTCGTTGGATATAAACAGTACCATTGGGAAATTGGGAAAGCATTTAATCACATCAATCTTGGTGTGGTCAGATGCTTTGAGGGCAAAGGAGAGATCTAGGGTCTAACAGACCCCAATTTTTTCAAAAAAGTGTACTGCCCTGTACATACGGTCGGATTTTCCGACGAAAAAAGTGCGCTCGGATTGTGTTGTCGGAAATTCCAATCGTGTATGGGCTTCATCTGACTTTTTTCTTCAGAATTTCCCACACACAAAGTTTAAGGGCAGGCTATAAAATTTTCCGACAACAAAATCCGATCGGTTAAATTCCGATCGCGTGTACACAAATCCGACGCACAAAGTGCCACGCATGCTCAGAATAAATTAAGAGACGAAAGCTATTGGCTACTGCCCCGTTTATAGTTCAGACGTACGTGTTTTACGTCACCGCGTTCAGAATGATCAGATTTTCCGACAACTTTGTGCGACCGTGTGTATGCAAGACAAGTTTGAGCCAACATCCGTTGGAAAAAATTCATGGATTATGTTGTCGGAATGTCCGATCGTGTGTACATGGCATACCTGTCACTACCTATTGCTATCATAGGGGATATTTACATTTCCTGAGAGAACAATAAAAATGATTAAAAAAAAATGAAAGGAACAGTTTAAATATAAAACAAAAAAGCAAAATAATTAATTAAAAAAAAAAACACCTGTCCCCCCGTGCTCACACGCAAAGGCGAACGCAAGCATCGGTCTGGTGTCATATGTAAATAGCAGTTGCACCATGCATGTGAGGTATCACCGTGAAGGTCAGATCGAGGGCAGTAATTTTAGTAGTAGACCTTCTCTGTAAATCTAAATTGGTAACCTGTAAAGGTTTTTAAAAGCTTTTAAAAATGTATGTAGTTTGTAGCCGCTGCACGTTTGTGAGCAATTTTAAAGCATGTCGTGTTTGGTATCCATGTACTCGGTATGAGATCATCTTTTTTATTTCATCAAACATTTGGGCAATATAGTGTGTTTTAGTGCATTAAAATTAAAAAAAGTGTTTTTTTTTTCAAAAAAATGTGTTTGAAAAATCGTTGCGCACATACTGTGAGAAAACAAAAGTTGCAACACCCACCATTTTAATCTGTAGGGCCTTTGCTTTAAAAAAAAATATATAATGTTTGGGGTTTCAAAGTAATTTTCTAGCAAAAAAAATATTTTTTCATGTAAACAAAAAGTGCCAGAAAGGGCTTAGAAGAGTGGGTGATGCGTGACATAAGCTTCTAAATGTTGTGCATAAAATGCCAGGACAGTTCAACCCCCCCCCCCCCCCCATGACCCCATTTTGGAAAGTAGACATCCCAAGCTATTTGCTGATAGGCATGTTGAGTCCATGGAATATTTTATATTTTACCACAAGTTTCGGGAGAATTACATTTTTTTTTCTTTTTTTACACAAAGTTGTCACTAAATGATATATTGTTCAAACATGGCATGGTTATATGTGGAATTACACCCCAAAATACACTCTGCTGCTTCTCCTGAGTATGGGGATACCGCGTGTGAGACTTCTTGGGAGCCTAGCCACGTACAGGAACCCAAAACCAATCACCGCCTTCACTCTTTCTAAAGGCAGAAAAATTGTGATTTTACTCCTCACTACCTATCACAGATACGGAGGCCCTGAAATGTCCAGATAGCACTTTTTTTGTGAGTTATACGCTTACCTTCAGGAGATTGGACACTGGCAACCAATAGTAAGACGGTTCCTCCCATATAACCCCTCCTATATCGGAAGTACCTCAGTTTTGTAGCAAGCAATGACGATCCCAGAAAGAGGGGAGGGACCTCTGTGTCCCGTGATGTACTCCAAGAAAAGGATTTTACAGGTAAGCTGTTTTAAAAATCCGTTTTTCTTTATCGTACACGGGACACAGAGCACCATAATAATGACTATGTGGGATGTCCTAAAGCAATGGACCTGAGGGGGGGGGGGGGGGACACAGTATCCCTAAGCGCCAACTGGCCTGAGACTATAAAGCTGCCTGCAACACGCTGTGGCCAAAAACAGTCTCCCTTTGAGATCTCACATCCACCTGGTAAAACCTGGTGAACGTATGAACTGAAGACCAAGCGGCCGCTTTGCAAACCTGAGCCATAGACACCTGTTGGCGTACTGCCCATGATGCACTAATCCCTCTAGTAGAGTGTGCTTTTAAATCCCAAGGTGGAACCATGCGCTTTAATCCATACGCCTGGATAATAGTCTGACGAATCCACTTGGATATAGTTGAACTTGTTGCCGGCTGTCCCTTCTTAGGACCCTCAGGCAAGACAAAAAAACAGTCAGTCTTCCGAAAGGGAGCTGACATCTTCAAGTAAACTTTGATCGACCTCACCACATCCAGTGAGTGAAGCGATCTTTCCTCCCTAGTCTTAGGGTTTGAAAAAAAGGAAGGTAAAATGATATCCTGATTCAAATGAAATTTGGAAACCACCTTCGGTAGAAAGTCCGGACGAGGACGCATGACCACTCTGTCCTGATGAAGAATCAAAAAAGGTTCTTCCAAGAACCTGACACCCTTCTAGCCTATGTTATAGCCACCAAAAAAAACAATTTCCTGGTCAATAGGACAAAAGGAATATTCCTAATAGGTTCAAATGGTTGATTCTGTAAGGATGACAGTACCAAATTTAGGTCCCAGGGATTTAAAGGTGGTTTAACCGGCGGCCTCAAGTGTGTTACTCCCTTAACGAAGGTTTGCACCAAAGAATGGGATGCAATTGGTCTTTGGAAAAAGAACGATAAGGCCGAAATCTGTCCTTTAATTGTCCCTAAAGCCAGCTGCAAGTCTACTCCTGCTTGAAGAAAAGCAAGAACTCTTCCAATCGTATACCTACGAGGGTTCCATTTCCTTTCCTCACACCAAGAAATGTTTGACTTCCAGACTCTATAGCAGATAGCTCTAGAAACTGACTTTCTAGCGTTTATCAAAGTAGACAAGACTGAACCCATAATACCACGGTCTTTCAATAGTCTGGTCTCAATAGCCAAGCCATCAAATTTAGCAACCGTAAAGAAGGATGGAATATGGGTCCTTGAGACAACAGGTCTGGACGGCATGGAAGGACCAATGGGTCCCCTACTGCCAACTTCACAATCTCCGAGTACAAGGATCTCCGGGGCCACTAGGATCACTGGTTTTTGTTCCTCCTGTATTCTGCGTAATAAGTGCGGCAGGATTTGGATCAGAGGGAAGGCATATATCAGAGAATACTGCTCCCAAGGAACTACTAATGCATCTATCCCGACAGCAAGCGGATCCTTGGTCCTGGTTACAAACCTGTCCAGCTTGGCATTGAATCTGGATGCCAGCAGATCCACATCTGGGGTCCCCCAGTGTTAGCAGATCTGTAGAAAAACTTTGGGATGCAGGGTCCATTCCCCTGGTAACAACCTTTGGCGACTTCTGCCTGCCAATTGTCCACCCCCGGGATAAACACTGCCGACAGAAACGGCACATGTTTTCTGCCCAAGTCAATATATGATTTACCTCTCTTTGGGCTGCCTGACTCCTAGTACCTCCCTCGTGGTTGATATATGCCACCACCGTGGAGATGTCGGACTGGACTCTGACAGGAAGATCGCGCAATCTGGAAGTCCAGAATCACAGAGCCAGACGAGCTGCTCGAATCTCCAATAGATTGATGGGCAGGGTCCTTTCTGTCTGGGACCATATTCCCTGAACAGACGCCTCCTCTAGGACTGCTCCCCAGCCGAGAAGACTGGCGTCTGTAGTTACGACCTTCCAGGCTACTGGTGGGAAAGATTTCCCCTTTTTCAAATTGCTGGTTCTTAACCAAGAGAGGTTCCAAAGTACCTGTGGAGATAGAACCATAGGTTGATCCAAGGTTCGAGCCGACTTGTCCCAGGCCCTTAGAATACTGTTCTGGAACACTCTGGAGTGGAACTGTGCATATGGCACTGCATTGAAGGACGACATCATCTTGCCCAGTAACCTCATGCACAGTCGAATAGAAGGTTAGTTCTTTTTTCACCTTCTGGACAAGTTCCACTATGGAGGTGACCTTTACAGGGGGCAGAAACACCCTTTCTTGGGCGGTGTCCAAGACCAGACCCAGATACACCAAGGCTTGGGTCGGACAAAGAGCTGACTTGTCCACATTTAGAATCCAACCTAGGTGTGGTAAAACCCATACAGTTCTTGACACGTTTTGAACTAGTATGGGACAAGAACAATCCCTTAGGAGAAGATCGTCCAGATATCCTACTACAGAGACCTTCTGAGACCTTAGGGAAGCCAACACCGGGGCCAGAATCTTTGTGAAAACCCTGGGGGCCGTGGCCAGACCAAATGGTAGTGCCACAAATTGGAAATGACTGCCCTCTACAGTGAAGCGTAGGAAACTTTGATGTGGACCGAAGATCGGCACATGAAGGTACGCGTCCTTGATATCTATGGATGCTAAATAGTATCCCTTTCTCATGGATTTTATTATTGAACGAACCGACTCCATGTGGAAGGATCGGACGTCTACAAAGCGTCTGAGAGCCTTGAGGTCCAAAAAGGGCCTTACCTCCCCATTTGGCTTTGGCACAGTGAATAGGTTTGAGTAAAACCCCTTGAAACTTTCCTCGTGCGGAACCTTTACAATTACCCCCTGCATCAGCAGATGCTGTAAAG
This sequence comes from Aquarana catesbeiana, assembly GCF_042186555.1. Classification (NCBI taxonomy): domain Eukaryota; kingdom Metazoa; phylum Chordata; class Amphibia; order Anura; family Ranidae; genus Aquarana; species Aquarana catesbeiana. The sequence goes on along the minus strand of NC_133328.1, from coordinate 403,084,892 downwards.
CTAGGAATAGGCATCTTCTTTTCTCTGGATCCGACGGAACCCTTGAGTACAGAAACTGATTTGGGGGGAATTCCCGGAACTCTATTCTGTAACTGTATTTTACAGTAGAAATGACCCATCTGTTTTGAACCAGTTCTTCCCAGGCATCCCCAAACAGCCGAAGCCTGCTCCCCACCCGTGAGAGCGGGAGCGCCCCTTCACAAGGTAGACTTGGAGTTGGGCTTGGGTGTCTTTTGAGTCCAGGGTTTCTTCTGACCCTGGGGTCTTTTAAACCGAGACGGCTGAGGCCGTCGATACCCCTTAGGGGAAGAAGCACTAGGTCCTGGAGCATTGGGAATCTTATAGGAGGGTTGCTTCCCTTTCCTCTTAATGGGGAGTAGGGCACTCTTTCCTATAGAGATCTTTTGGATATATTTATCCAGATCTTCGCCAAACAAGCGCTCTCCATGGAATGGAAAAGCTGCGAGTAGCCTTTTACATGGCGTCTCAGCAGACCAGTTCTTTAGCCACAAAACTCTGCGCATATGGATTGACAGTAATGCAAAACGAGACATCTGTTGGATTGAGTCTTTCAATGCGTCTACTGCAAAACATAAGGCATGAGGAATCTCCAACAATTCCTCAGCAGATTCCTCCTGTTCTTTACCAACCTTTTAAAGCGATCCTTTAGGGATTGGCAAATCCCAATAGCTGCAACTGCTGGCTTAACTGCTGCACCAGCCACCGAAAAGGAGGCTTTTAATAAGGACTCTAGCTTTTTATCAACCAGATCCTTAAATACCTGGCCATCATCCACTGGGCAGGTTAAACTTTTGTTTACTGAAGATATGGCAGCGTCCACCAAAGGTGTCCCCCATTTCTTCCTGAACTTCTCCTCCATAGGATATAAGAAAACCTTTTTGGAGGTAAGTATATCCTGTCAGGGTGCTCCCAGTCCGCATAAACCACCTGCTCCAGTAACGGATGCAAAGGGAACGCTTGGGAAATTTTCTGAGGTAGCTCCCAAAGTAGAACAGGAGAGTCCAGACTCCTGAACCGGGGGTTAACTTAAACCCGATTCGTACAATCTCAATTAGAGATTGGATAAACAATTTTTGGGAATGGGAGGCTGAAATTGGCTCTTCAGAGCCAGAGTCCTCAGCCGAGGATTCTTCAGCCTCTCCTTCCTCCTGGTCTTTTATGACCACCTCTTCCAAATCCTCTGCCCATTGTGGTTCCAGATCACCTGCACCCATCTGGCTATAAGAGTCCTGGTGCTCTAGTGACTCTCCACTTGGCCCAGGCTCAGGTGTTACAGAGGCAATCATACCATCTATTTTGCCCTCAAGGCCCGCTAAGGCAGATGCCAAATCATCCTTTGTAACATAAGCCGAGGCAGGTATATTGGTAGTGGCCACTATGCCTGACAAATGCAATGGCTCAGCCAGGCCAGATGCCGCAGGTCTTTCGGGAGAAACTGAGGCTGCATCAGCATGGGGTTGGTCTCCTGTTTTTAAAGGAGGTACTCTTACCCCTGTGCTTGCCTTGTTCCCTATACCTCGTTTTCTGGAAGACATTTCTTACACACGAGGAAGAAAAGGAGTACTCCCCACAAACTACAACCAGCCTTCAACCTGAAACAACTGTGTCCAAGACCTCCAGATTCACGCGCACGCCAGGAGCTCCCTCCCTATAAAGCCTTAGCCTGAGAGTGAGCGCGCGCATCAGCGTGATCAGCAGCATGCACGGCGCATGCGCCATCCTGACACACGTGGCGCATGTGCGATGCGCACAGCAGCGGCGCACGCACACACAGACAGCTCGCACACCAGCCCAAATATGCGCCATACCGGTCATCTGTAATCCCAGACACAGGTTTAAGGTTTACCAGCAGGTTTCAGAGGGAAATATTATATATATATATATATATATATATATATATATATATATATATATATATATATATATATATATATATATATATATATATATATAATATATTATATATTTCCCTCTGAACCCTGCTGGTAAACCTTAAACCTGGGTCTGGGATTACAGATGACAGGTATGGCGCGCATTTGAGCGGGTGTGCGCGAGTGTGCGCCCCGTTGGTGTGCGTGTGCGCCGCTGTGCGCATCGCAGATGCGCCGCTGTGCGCATCGCAGATGCGCCGCGTGCGTCAGGATTGCGCATGCGCCGTGCATGCTGCTGATCACGCTGATGCACGCGCTCACTCTCAGGCTAAGGCTTTATAGGGAGGGAGCTCCTGGCGTGCACGTGGACAGCACAGAACGATAGTGGGCACGTGAGTCTGGAGGTCTTGGACACAGTTGTTTCAGGTTGAAGTACTCACCACCCCAAGCAGCAGGGCCTGTTTTACCAGGCCCAATCTTCCCCCATCACGGCGGGTAGCGCCTCTAAGGACCTTCAGGGACCGGGTCCCCCATATCTTGGAGTCCACATCCCTGGACCTGTAAAGCACCCTTTCTGGTTTCCTTGGGCAAGATTGACCAGGAATACCAATTTAACAAGGGTCCAGTGCCTATATAGGACACATTACAAGCAACACCTCGTTCTTGAACCGAGGCTCGGGTACCATCCACTTTAGCTTTTGTTATGCCATCCGAATGGATCCGATTATAACGTCCTCAGTGGGACATCTTTGAAGAAATTTGAAGAGCTTAAACAGCCATGACCATCACCTTCAAGACACTGGCGAAAAAAATGAGGTACTTCCGATATAGGAGGGGTTATATGGTAGGAACCATCTTACTATTGGTTGCCAGTGTCCAATCACCTGAAGGTAAGCGTATAACCCGCATAGTCTCCAACCCTGGGTCTGGGTCTTGAGGATAGCAAGCAGGGTGTGTGCCCAGCTGCACACAGCCCATATAACGAGGGGCTGGTGAGAGCATAAGGTGGAAGGAAGGTGGAGTTGGAGCAGTGGCTCCTAGTGAGTGTCTGTGTGTGAAGACAGAAGCTGTGTGCATTGAGGGGCTTGAAGCCTGTGTGCGTTTAAGAAGCCCAAAGCTGTTTGCATCCAAGACTGTTGGCCTGGAAGAGCTGGAGGCTTGAGGGACCAGTACCTGTAGCAGCAGTGCTGTTGAAGAGTAGCCAGGTGAGCTTGTATTTTCAGTTGTGTTTGAATGACGTTTTAACCCCTGCGTGGGATTCCTGAGTGGACTTTTATTTCGTTTTTATCATTTAATAAACATGGGCTACCAGGCCTTTAACTATAAACGCCTGTCTGATGTGGACTCGCTACATGAAAACGCATCTACCACTGAGCTGAACAATCCCCCATGCCACAAGTGATGCTCGAATGCGGGCATTAAGACAGTGGAATCCGGGTCCTTGCTCCATGGTTGAGTCGCATCAGAAACTACTAGCTGTGCATGGCAGCCAGGCGAACAGCATTGCGCAGAACTTTATTTGATAGACTGTGTTGCATGCAGGTTGTGTACCTGTGAAAGAAGAATCAAACATTTTTTTTTTTCCTCTGCTGAGAACTGTTACAAGTTGCTGTGTGCAAGACCGCAAGCATGGGGCGGTCAAAGCAGAAAAAGGAAGCAATCCTTGCTAAAGCCAGGGAATGGCTATTGTGACTAGAGGGTATTTCACTACATGCCCCAGTCACACCAGAGAATTTGTCTTAGTGTGACATTGCTGTGACCTGAGGTAAATTGATCATGTCACCCCCAGTTAAAGGGGAAGTGAAAGAGGACGTTGTCCCTGGCAGCCTGAGCCCAAAGGTGCCACAGCATGAGGCAAGGAGGCCTCTGTGCTGCATGCATTGTAGTGAGTGGGGACATGCTGTTGCCCAGTGCCGCTTGTCACAGGAATGTTTGTGGAATAACCAAGCTGGACGGGAGGTTGATGAATTCTGGAACTCACCTACTAATGATTGTGACCAGCGGTATCCTCAGAAGTGGTATCCCATAGCAACGAGTGAGAGCCAGTCATGGAGGAGATGCCAAGAAGTGAGCCCAGCATGGCCTGAGACTATGTCTCCACCTAGGAGGGCCACTCCAGAAGGCCTAGCGATGTGCAAGACAGTGAACGAATGGTCCAAGAAGAACCGCAAAGAGTGGGGCGCAGTGCAAGGGGCTGAGATCTTGGCCTCTGACTATATGCAACCCATCTTGCCTACAGAGGAGGTTGGGGACTTCCTAGTAGGATTTGAAAAAGTTGCTGTAAAGAGAAAATGGCCTAGGGACCAGTGGCCAGAATTGCTGCAAACTTTGTTACGGATAGAGTTCTGGTCACTTTACCATTTGATGGATGGGGACCAGGATGACTACCGCAAGTTTAAAGAGGAAATCCTTCTTAGAGAAGTGTTCCATCGTATCAAGGGCCGCCAGCAATGCTCCAGGATGGGAGAAGTGTTACCGGAAGACCTAGGTTTTGGAAATCCAGAGAAACGCAAGGTTTTCTGTCATGGCCGCTTAGGGAATGTGGTCGGACCAAAAAGGAGAGCACATCAGCCTGAAATTGCATGAGGTATAGCCAACCAGATTTGGCGTGCAAGTCTGCTGTTACCCCTAGCAACAGGGATCTTGTGTTTCCTACAGCGGGCTGCAGTGGTGCTCCATGGCCACATGGGGAAGTCAGCCTGTGGAGACAACAAACCTATGAGACAACGCACGCAAGTGAAGGCTATAACACCAGCTGCAGGAACTGGTAAGACTGTTTCAGTTTATGGTGTGAAGGAATGTGATGTAAATAATAATAATAATCTGAAAATGTCTATTTTCTTATGTGTATACATATTTTTCTCCTTACTCATTATATAAGTATACAGATTAGCTCTGTTCCTATATTTTCTCAAAATGGCGGGTACCCCTACATCCCACACATCAGAAGAACACAGAACTGAAGATAAAACCAAGGACAGCCAAACCTCGTTGTGAAGATTCTCCATCTTCTTTTCTATCTTAACCAATGAGATGTACCTATTAGACTAACATAGCAATGACGTATTTTTGTGTATAAAACATTAGCACCGCCTTGAATAAATTAGAAGTGTAAAAAGTAACGGTGCTGAGCGTGTCTCAGAGTGTTTACTTTTATATGCATGCATATCCACACTTTCCAATTAGAGACAGCAGCAGATAACCTTGGGCTCGATTGGAGCTCTTAATCATTTCCATAACAGATGGTGCCAAAACCCGGGACCTCAGGCTACAGTCGAAGCCCTACCGCGATAAGGATTTGAGCGTTAATTGAAAGATAACAGAGGGGGTCTTTGCGCAGCCCTAACAGTACCGGTAAGTTGATTTATATTCTTACCACTGTACGACTTTCTTATCTTTCGGTTGACCGCTGGATTCTGTCGGTATGCTGAGTGTCAAGTCTGTAGTGTGAGGCCGGGTTGCTGAGAGGGCGCCCCTTGCGGCTGAGTGCAGCACGTCCCTGGCTTTGGGTACAGGGAATGCGATGCACAGAGGTGCACGGGTTGCCAGGAATACTGCAAGCTGGCTGGTTGGCTGTAAGTAGCTAGCGTTGTGGCAGCCGTGCGGAGAGAAGTCTTGAACGGTAACAGCAGGGTAAACCAGGAACAGGGTCCGCAGCCAGGCCAGGGGTCAGATACCAAAAGACAGTCCGAGAGAGGTACAGGAACAAGCCGGGTCATACACAGAGGGCAGAAGATCGGAGAGTAGTCAGCCAAGCCGGGGTCAGAGCGAGGAGATAAACAGGAACACAGGTCAAGCCAGGCAGAGGTCAAGCAGGGGTCTTCAGAGTATACAAGGCACAGGAACACAGGAGCTGTTTGATAATCCAGCAAACTGCAAGTGTCAGTGGCAGGTTTAAATAGGCCAGAGGGGTGTGCCTACCAGATCAGGGCGTGCTCATTAGACTCGTCTGCCACCATGACGGTTACTGGCGGAATTGCCCACAACGCGGTCATTTCCCTGACATTGCCCCCCCCAAGGGGAAACCTCCGGATGCCCAACCGGGCCCATCTTTCGGGGTAACGAACTCGGAATCTCTGCAAAAGTCTAGGAGCATGTATATTGGCTGCAGGTTCCCAAGAACTTTCTTCTGCTGGGTAACCCTTCCACTTTATAAGAAATTGAATGATCCTACCTCTCCGGCGGCAGTCCAGGATGGCCTCAACTTCATACTCTGTTTCATCTCCCACAGAAACTGGAGGCGGAGGATCTTCTTTCCTTCCTGAAAAAGCACTAGAGATAACAGCTTTAAGTAAGGAGACATGAAACACAGGGTGCACTTTATAAGAACTCGGGAGTGACAGTTCAAAGGCTACTGGATTGATCTCCCGTCTAATCTTGAATGGGCCAATAAATCTTGGTCCCAATTTCCGGGAGGGACAAGGAAGTTTAAGATTTGCAGAGGAGAGCCAAACCTCATCTCCAACCTTAAAGCTAGGGTTCTCCCCCCTCTTTTTGTCATATTGTTCCATGTAGTCCTCTTGGGCCTTTTGCATGGTTAACCGGAGAGTTTGAAAGTTAGTCTGAATGGATTTTATCCTGTCTTGAACTGCTGGAACTGAGGTCTCTGGAATGACATTAGGTAGAAATGAAGGATGGAACCCATAGTTGGCCCAAAACGGTGATTGATCGGTGGTTGAGTGTACTGAGTTATTGTATGCGAACTCCGCACAGGGGAGTATCAAGTACCAGTCATCCTGGGAAGTGGAGCAAAAACAGCGTAAATATTGTTCTAAGGTCTGATTAGTCCTTTCAGTCTGACCGTTGCTCTGGGGATGATAGGCAGAGGATAGGCAAACTTCAATAGACAAAACTTTGCAGAGCTCTTTCCAAAATCGGGAAGTAAATTGGACCCCTCTATCAGGCACAATGCTGTCAGGAATTCCGTGAAGTCTGACTATCTCTCTTATGAAGGCCTTTGCTGTGTCTGCAACGGAAGGAGTACCTATCATAGGCACGAAGTGTGACATCTTGGACAGACGGTCTACAACAACTAGAATCGTTGTGAATCTTTCAGAGGGTGGCAGCTCTACTATGAAGTCCATAGATATATTCCTCCATGGTTGTTCTGGTACCGGCAAAGGACGTAGCAGACCCCAAGACTTAATGTTGGACCCCTTGTTTCGCTGGCAGGTAGTGCAGGAGCTTACATACTTTTTGCAATCAGTTTTCAAGGTAGGCCACCAAAAGGATCGCTGAATAAGAGCTATAGTTTTCCGTACACCGAAGTGGCCAGCAAGTTGATGATCATGTAAAGTTTGTAAGACCTGGATTCTGGCTTGTTGTGGGACAAAGATCTTGTCCTGATACCAGAGATACCCCCCCTGGCTTCTTAAAGAGGAAGTCTCTGGTTCCTGGCATTGGCGGGAGGCCTGTTCAAGAGAAGACCTTAGATCAGGTTGAATCAAAAGAAAGTTCTGTGGAGACAAGATTGTACTGGATGTTGTTTCTTCTGGGGTATGAGGAAACATTCGGGATAAAGCATCGGCCTTGCCGTTCTTGGAGCCAGGGCGGTAGGTGATGTGAAAGTTGAATCGTGAAAAGAACAGAGCCCAACGAGCTTGACGGGGTCTCAGGCGTTTGGCAGTGCGAAGGTACTCGAGGTTTCTGTGATCGGTAAATATCATTATTGGGTGCGTGGCTCCCTCAAGAAGGTATCTCCACTCTTCTAAGGCTGTCTTAATGGCCAGAAGCTCACGATCACCTACGTCGTAATTCCTCTCGGGCTGGCTCATTTTCCGGGAGGAGAAGGCCACAGGGTGCAGCAGCGACTTGGGTCCCAGGCGCTGTGAAAGTACTGCTCCTGTAGCTACCTCTGAGGCATCGACCTCTAAAATATAGGGCAGGGCAGGATCGGGGTGTCGAAGAATTGGTGCAGAAGTAAACAAAGACTTCAGTTTCTCAAAGGCAGATTGGGCTTCGGAGGACCACAGGAAGCGAACATGTAGGCGGGTTACTTGGGTTATGGGCGAGATGATGGAAGAAAAGTTCCTTATAAACCTTCTATAGAAGTTTGCAAACCCTACAAACCTTTGTACACCCTTCTTGTCTGACGGAGTTGGCCAGTCTAGGATTGCCTGCACTTTCTGTGGATCCATAGCTACACCACCGGTAGAGATGATGAGCCCTAGGAATTGTATGGATTTCTTTTCAAAGTCACACTTTTCTGCTTTTGCGTAAAGTCCGTGATTTCTTAGTGTGAGTAATACTGTCTTTACGTGAGTCCGATGGAGCTCCAAGGTGGTTGAGAAGATAAGGATGTCATCCAGATAGATGATGACGAAGTAGTCAAGATATTCCCGGAAGATGTTGTTTATGAAGTGCTGGAAAGTAGCCGGGGCATTACAGAGCCCAAACAGCATCACCAAATACTCAAAGTGCCCGAACCTCGTTCTGAATGCCGTCTTCCACTCATCGCCCTCACGGATGCGAACGAGGTTGTAGGCACCCCGGAGGTCGAGTTTGGTGAACACTTGGGCTGAACGAAGTCTCTGGAAGAGTTCGGGGACCAGTGGGAGTGGATATCGGTTCTTTATGGTGATTTTATTTAATTCCCTATAGTCCACACATGGTCTTAGAGTCTTATCTTTTTTTTCGACAAAGAAAATGCCGGCACCAGCAGGAGAAGAAGAAGGACGAATGAAGCCCTTTGCCAAATTTTCATCTATGTACTGTCGTAGTGTCCCCAATTCCACTTCAGAGAGGGGGAATATACGTCCAAATGGAACTTCGGCCCCTGGAAGCAGCTCGATAGGACAATCATATGGCCGATGTGGTGGTAGAACCTCTGCCTTTTTCTTATCAAAAACGTCCAGGAATTCATGGTACGCCTGGGGTACATCCTGGTTGGTGGAGGATACCGACTGGACTGTCAGACAACTGGTGGTATCTCTGGATTCAGGGATGAGGCAATGTTGTTGGCAATAGGGGGAAGTGAACAGGACTTCCTTCTTGATCCAATCAATCTGGGGGTTATGGGCTTGGAGCCAAGGGATACCCAAGATAATTGGAGACATAGGTGAACTCAAAACGTCAAAACGTATGAATTCCCGATGGCCATCGGGAGAGGTAATAAGGAGAGGAGAAGTCTCTTGAGTAACAAGGCCGGAGTTAGGTAGGGTGCCATCTGCTAAACGGACTTCCAGACCCCGTTTCTTGTGGAGGAGGGGCAACCTAAGGTTCCTTGCCAGGTTCAAGTCCATGAAGCAACTGCATGCTCCAGAGTCGATTATAGCCTGGAGCCGGATCTCTTCTTCTCCCAACTGCAGTGAAATGGGAAGAACGAGTTGTGAGGGAGAAGTCCCAGAAACCTGGAAATATGCTGGAGAGTATGTAGGTGGCTTCTTGAACTTCCTGGGACAGTCGCATAGAAAATGTCCATTTCCTCCACAATAGAGGCAAAGATTGGCTAGGATACGACGACGTCTTTCATCAGGAGTTAGTGCGGAACGTAACAGGCCAATCTGCTTGGGAACTGATCCAAAAGTGGGTGTACTGGCGGGTCTGCAGGTTCGTGATCGTTCGGACTGTCTCTCCCGCAAACGTCGATCCAGTTGGATGGATAATTGGATGAGACCCTCGAGTGTAGTGGGAATCTCGATCCTGGCCAACTCGTCCTTGAGGGATTCGGAGAGTCCTAGACGGAACTGGTGTAGTAAAGCTGCCTCATTCCAGGCTGTGTCTGCGGACCACCGCCGGAAGTCCAGGGTATAGTCCTCTACTGGTCGCCTACCCTGCTGCAGAGAGTGCAGAGCGGCTTCAGCGGTGGCAGTACGCTGGGGATCCTCGTAAAGCTGTGCCATAGCTGCCAGGAATGCATCCACCGTGCAAATGACTGGACTCTTTTGTTCCCATAAGTTATGGGCCCAGGCCTGAGGTTCATCGGACAGCAAAGAGATGAGGAACCTGACTTTAACAGTCTCTAAAGCAAAAGTCCGGGGTTGCAGGGCTAGGTACAACAGACAGGCAGTCTTGAATGATCTTTTTCCGGTCTCCGAAGAATCGCTCCGGAACGGGAACTCGGGGTTCTGGAGGCGGGAACATCATCAAGGGAGCCGCAGAGGTTTGTTTGTGAGCAGGTGACTCTGACAGGTGTTGTAACTTATCCGTTAGTTGCAGATAACCTTCCTGTAATTTCTGAACTGCTTGGGTCAGAGTGATGGCTTGTTGGCACAAAGTCTCTAATGGGGACGCACCTCCGCCGGCCTCAGTCATGGCTGGATTATACTGTCAAGTCTGTGGTGTGAGGCCGGGTTGCTGAGAGGGCGCCCCTTGCGGCTGAGTGCAGCACGTCCCTGGATTTGGGTACAGGGAATGCGATGCACAGAGGTGCACGGGTTGCCAGGAATACTGCAAGCTGGCTGGTTGGCTGTAAGTAGCTAGAGTGCGTTGTGGCAGCCGTGCGGAGAGAAGTCTTGAACGGTAACAGCAGGGTAAACCAGGAACAGGGTCCGCAGCCAGGCCAGGGGTCAGATACCAAAAGACAGTCCGAGAGAGGTACAGGAACAAGCCGGGTCATACACAGAGGGCAGAAGATCGGAGAGTAGTCGGCCAAGCCGGGGTCAGAGCGAGGAGATAAACGGGAACACAGGTCAAGCCGGGCAGAGGTCAAGCAGGGGTCTTCAGAGTATACAAGGCACAGGAACACAGGAGCTGTTTGATAATCCAGCAAACTGCAAGTGTCAGTGGCAGGTTTAAATAGGCCAGAGGGGTGTGCCTACCAGATCAGGGCGTGCTCATTAGACTCGCCTGCCACCATGACGGTTACTGGCGGAATTGCCCACAACACGGCCATTTCCCTGACACTGAGACTGTCTTAGAGGCAGGTATTTCCTCGCCTGAGGTTGTTTTAACGAACCTGCCAATGGGTTTCTGCTGTCTGTATTTGTTCACTGTCTGCCATTCTTTGGGCTACGAAACTCAGCAGTCTAAAAGTGCTACATGTGTGTTCTCATCTCCAGACGAGCTGTCGGCCTCTGGAGTGAGATGGGTTATTGTAGCAGATGGTTATAGGACGGGTTACTCAAGGGTTTGACGGACCTTTGAGGGAAATCTCAGCTGCTGGAGCCCCCAGCAGTCTGAAAGTGTTACAGAAGTCTCACCCCCAGATGAGCTGTCGGCGAGACTGGCTGGAGAGGTGTAACAGGCGTCTATAAACGGGTTAATTTTTGCAGGGTGGTCTGCCCTTGTGGTTATCTTAGCCTGCTGAAATTTTGCAGTTTGAAGAGTGGCAGGTGTAATGTCCTGTCGTGAGTGTATTTGTGGTTTACTGTTTGCTATACACGAGAGGGGTTGGGGTGGGGACTGGTTAAGGTCGGAGGGGGGGCTACCCGGGGGATCTGTTGGGTCACGGGCCGTAGCTCCCCATTACCCCTGACGTGTTTGTTCTTGTTCTGAGATTAACCGTACATTACAGGGTTATAGCAGACAGTAGCAGCTAGAAGCGCAGCCTTATGTGCCCCCACCCGAGGAATTTGTTGATAAGGAGCAGTGAGAAAGAATATTAACCCCTTGGTTGTACGTATTCTCCTCTCAAGCCGTTAGCCGAGAAACAGAGAGAGAAAAGAATGTGATATTGTCAAGAGGAGAAAAGATGTTGAAATAGTTGACAAAGTTGAAAGAAGTGGCGAAAGTTATGTTGCTAAAGAAACAGGGAGAAAAATCCTGTGTGATAAAGAAAATTGGATAAAGGAAGTTAAGAAAGACGGCGATTGTATTATGTATGTGTATCACAGAGTTGATGATACAGTATGTGAAATTACCACGCTATGTTGGAACTTGAAACAAAAGGAGGGGAGGGACAGCACTGCCCTCCGTCTAACAACCACTCCTTTCTCACCACCCAAGCACAACCCACTGTGACAACTCAGCCCGGCGGCCATCTTAGTGCACCTATGCCTTCACTTTCTACCCAGCCCAGTGCACTTCCTGCCGGTGGCCATCTTGGTACACCCAGTAAGCTTAAACAGCCTGTACCCAGCCCTCCCTGTTTTAAACCAGGATGGTTCGTACCACACATCTGTCTTCCCCAATACGGAAGCATCACATTCCAGGCCGGATATGTTAATGATGAAGAAGCATCTGAGTGGGAAGCCCAACAGCAGGCAGCAAGGCCACCCACTGATTTAACCCCCAATCCGGCTCCAGACTCTCAGTTCCGAGAGGATCTCAAACACATGCTGGCAACCTTAAGGAACAGTGCCCCTTGCCAGCCCCCGCCCCAACAACAGTCTCGGTTACCAGAAGGGGCACCAGTGATGTATGTCGCTTTTACTCCATCACAAGCAGAGGCCTTAGTGACAAGTCTGCCTGACCCAGAGAAGCAGCCAATTCCCTTCTACCCAGAGGCGTAACTAGAACCTTCAGGGCCCCGGTGCAAGAAACAATGATGGGCCCCCCCCCTTCCATCAGAGCTCCAGGCTTCCAATTTTGGGAGGGCATCCATGGACATCCTCCCAAAACCGTGCTTCCCGCATGCCCCCTGGGACGTGCATCCAGCGCAATCACAGTGGCCCTTTACCATGTGATGTCAGCTGATCACATGTAAACAGACTTGCCGGTTATCCGCAGCCCTTTCCTCCCGTGCTATGTCTGTGTGAGGAAAGGACTGCCATTAACTGTCAAGAATGTCAGTAAATTGTTTACACTGATAATCAGTGCCCCAATCATCAGTGCCATGTATCAGTGCCCATCAATGCCACCTATCAGTGCCCATCAATGCCACCTACAAGTGTTACCTATCAGTGCTCATGAATGCTGCCTATTAGTGCCCCTCAAATCTGCCTATCAGCACCACCTATCAGTGCTCATTATTGCAGCGTCCATCCATGCCACCTATCGGTACTCTTCAATACTGCCCATCAATACTGCCTTAGTTCTGCCTATCAGTGTTCCTCAGTGCCCATCCGTGCAGCCTATGAGTTCTGCCTATCAGTGCTCATCAATGCCTCCTATCAGTGCAGCCTATCAATGCCCTCTTTCAGTGCCTCCTATCAGTGCCCCCTATCAGTGCCTCCCTTCACTGCTCATCAGTAAATCCCATTGGTGCCTCCCATCGGTGCCCCCTATCAATGCTCATCAGTAAATCCTATCAGTTCCTCCCATTGGTGCCCCCTATCAGTGCCCCCTAGTGCCTTCTCAGTGCCCCCCATCATTGCCCACCAGTGCCCCCTATCAGTGCCTCCCTTCAGTGCCCATCAGTGTCCCCTATCAGTGCCTCCCATCGGGGTCCCCTATCAGTGCCTCCCATCGGTGTCCCCTATCAGTGCCTCCCCTTCAGTGACCCCCCATCTATCAGTATAGCCCCCCTCTATCAGCCTAGACTCCCATCTATCAGTGTAGACCCCCTTAGTGCAGACCCCCATCTATCAGTATAGACCCCCCTCTATCACTATAGACCCCAATGTAGACCCCCCCTCCATCAGTGCAGACCTCCCCTCCATCATTGCAGACCCCCCTCCATCAGTGCAGACCTCCCCTCCATCAGTGCAGACCCCCTCCATCAGTTCACATCCCCCCCTCAGTACAGACACCCCCTCCATCAGTGCAGGCCCCCCACAATGCAGACCACCCCCCTCCATCAGCACACACCCCCCCTCATTACAGACCCCCCCTCCATCAGTGCAGGCCCCCCACAATGCAGACCACCCCCCTCCATCAGTGCAGACCCCCCATCAATGCAGACCCCACTCAGTGCAGACTCCTCTCCCTCCATCAATGCAGACCCCCACCCCATCAATGCAGCCCCCCCCCTCAGTGCAGACCCCCACCCCATCAATGCAGACCCCCCCTCAGTGCAGACCCCCACCTCATCAGTGCATATCCCCACCCCATAGTGTTCCCCCCAGCACATGTCAATTTGAATATAAACTTTACAGACCTCAGAACAGCGTTCTCCCTCGGACTCCTCCTCCTCCCCCTCCGTAACCAGAGAGGAGGGGGGGCGGCTTCGGTCCGCTCCGCTGTACGCCTGTGTGTCTCTCATCTAACAGCAGAGAGACACCGGCATTGTTTGTTTTATTTACCTCCTCTCCGTGTGTCCTCTCTCTCTCTTGCACGGCATGACAGAGGACAAACAGCTGATCTCCCCCTCTCCTCTCTCTGTGTGCTCCGCGGGCAGTCAAGTGTGAAGCTAAGGAGCTCACATTTCCCGCGGACTCGGAGCACACAGGAGAGGGGAGGGGGGAGATCAGCTGTGTGTCCTGTCATGCCGTGAGAGAGAGAGGACACACGGAGAGGAGGTAAATAAAACAAACAATGCCGGTGTCTCTCTGCTGTTAGATGAGAGACACGCGCTCAGCGGCTCAGCCTCAGCGATGTGAAGAGCAACCCCGCTGGCCCCCCCCCCACAGTGGCAGAATGCCAGGCCCCGTCGCAACTGCGACTGTTGCGACCCCGATAATTCCGCCACTGCTTCTACCACAGGATAGTGCAGATACAAGAAACTTACTCAGCTGCCTGGAGAGACTTGATCAGCCTATGCCAAATCAAAGCAGGACATGTCTTTTGGCCAGACATGCAGACAGCCTTCAATGATGCCAGCCTGACAAGTGCCACTTCCTACATCTCAGGCGTGGAGTTCTGTGCACAACTCCACGACTGGGCAAAGGAGAAGTTGACGGATCAGACCACCACAATCCAAGATATTACCCAAGATAGAGGGGAGTCTGTGAAGAAGTATCATGCTAGACTCGTACAGGCCTTTGATGATCTGAGTTTCTCCCACTATGAAAAGAGACACACACGTTTCCTGCGTGGGAGTGGATGGGGTGCCCCGCTCCAGTCCATTTGTAGAGCCACTTCAAGTGGGGACATTTCCTGATTTGCTTTCCAGATTTGTGGCGTCCTCTACATGTCCCTTGAATCTACTAGGAGCTGATGTGTTGTCCGGACTACAAGCCTCAATCAGGACACACCTGAAGGGGGGATGAAGTTACATACTCCCCTATCTTTAGAAGACTAATCTGCTTTGTGTTCTCTGCCTCTCCTGATGACACTTCATGAAGCAAAAACTTCAAGTTCAATACTGCAGGAAGTACTTGACAGAATCCCTGCGTGCCTATGGTCCACAGGACCGGAAGACAACGGTCACTTAAAGGTGCCACCAGTTTCAGTCAAGCTAAAAGAGGGCGCATCATTGCCCCAGAAACCACAATAACCCCAAGAAGAGAACCCCTAAAGGAGAACCAGGTACCTGCTCTGGATGCCTTTGACTGCAAAATACCTCACAGAGGTGGACCTTACAAAAGTTTTCTTCAGTGTCCACCCTCACCCCTCCTGCTGGTACCTTTTTGCATTCATCCACGGAAAGAAACGGCAACATACCTAAACAGTTGTGCCGCAAGGGGCACAGAACTTTCCAAGCCAGTTTGCAAAAGCTATGGCTATCATCCTTGACACATGACAAGAGGAACACCCGGAAGTGATTCTCTTCCAACATGTTGATGACCTTCTCCTTTGTGCAGCTGACTTACCCCCTGTTGAAGTCACCTCAGAAAGCCTGTTGTGCTATCTTGCCAACCAGGGCTGCAGAGCCTCAAAGCCCAAATTGCAGTGGTGCTCAACACCTGTCATTTTCCTTGGACTAATTTCCTAGTGCAGAGCATGGATTCCAGAAGCCTTCCTACTGATGCTCTGCAATCAGACCCTTCCAGATGTCTCCTGAAGAAATATCTAAGTTTGAGGCCCTCAAGTGTGCCATCTCAGGCGCTAGGGCTCCCAGACTACGACAAAACGCTCAAGCTCTTTGTATCTGAACGTCTGGGACATGCTGCAGGTGTACTCACCCAATCACACGGCATCAGCCTACGCCCCGTAGGATATTATTCCTGTCGGCTGGATGCGGTAGCAAGAGGAGGCCTATTGTGTCTGCAAGCTGGCTTTGCTACACAAGCCTTGCTTGACAAAACTTTGAACTTGGTCCTCGGACACTGCCTCGTTCTGCTTGCTCCCCATGACGTTGTTGCCATATTCAACCAAGATCCAGCCGAAACACTTGTCCACTACCAGACACTTGAGACTCCTGTGTTCCCTCCTACTGGACAGCATTACTCTATTAAGTTGTCAAACACTGAACCCTACCACCCATCTTCCACTTCTCGAGGGGGGAAAGGAGGAGGAGGATTAGAGTCTTGACTTGTCACTAGGGATGAGCCGAACACCCCCCTGTTCGGTTCGCACCAGAACATGCGAACAGGAAAAAAGTTCGTTCGAACATGCGAACATCGTTAAAGTCTATGGGACACGAACATGAATAATCAAAAGTGCTAATTTTAAAGGCTTATATGCAAGTTATGGTCATAAAAAGTGTTTGGGGACCTGGGTCCTGCCCCAGGGGACATGGATCAATGCAAAAAAAAGTTTTAAAAACGGCCGTTTTTTCAGGAGCAGTGATTTTAATAATGCTTAAAGTCAATCAATAAAAGTGTAATATCCCTTTAAATTTCGTACCTGGGGGGTGTCTATAGTATGCCTGTAAAGGGGCGCATGTTTCCTGTGTTTAGAACAGTCTGACAGCAAAATGACATTTTGAAGGAAAAAACTCATTTAAAACTACCCGCGGCTATTGCATTGCCGACAATACACATAGAAGTTCATTGATAAAAACGGCATGGGAATTCCCCAAAGGGGAACCCCGAACCAAAATTTAAAAAAAAAATGACGTGGGAGTCCCCCTAAATTCCATACCAGGCCCTTCAGGTCTGGTATGGATATTAAGGGGAACCCCGGCCAAAATTAAAAAAAAAAAATGGCTGGGGTCCCCCCAAAAATCCATACCAGACCCTTATCCGAGCACGCAACCTGGCAGGCCGCAGGAAAAGAGGGGGGGACGAGAGTGCGGCCCCCCTCCCTCCTGAACCGTACCAGGCCACATGCCCTCAACATTGGGAGGGTGCTTTGGGGTAGCCCCCCAAAACACCTTGTCCCCATGTTGATGAGGACAAGGGCCTCATCCCCACAACCCTGGCCGGTGGTTGTGGGGGTCTGCGGGCGGGGGGCTTATCGGAATCTGGAAGCCCCCTTTAACAAGGTGACCCCAGATCCCGGCCCCCCCCTGTGTGAAATGGTAAGGGGGTACATAAGTACCCCTACCATTTCACGAAAAAAGTGTCAAAAATGTTAAAAATGACAAGAGACAGTTTTTGACAATTCCTTTATTTAAATGCTTCTTCTTTCTTCTATCTTCTGGTTCTTCTGGCTCTTCTGGTTCTTCCTCCGGCGTTCTCGTCCAGCATCTCCTCCGCGGCGTCTTCTATCTTCTTCTCCTCGGGCCGCTCCGCACCCATGGCATGGGGGGGAGGCTCCCGCTCTTCTCTTCTTCTTTTCTTCTCTTCTTCTCTTCTTAATTTTCTTCTCCGGGCCGCTCCGCAATCCATGCTGGCATGGAGGGAGGCTCCCGCTGTGTGACGGCGCTCCTCGTCTGACAGTTCTTAAATAACGGGGGGCGGGGCCACCCGGTGACCCCGCCCCCCTCTGACGCACGGTGACTTGACGGGACTTCCCTGTGACGTCACGGGGAATGCCACAGGGAAGTCCCGTCAAGTCACCGTGTGTCAGAGGGGGGCGGGGTCACCGGGTCATTTTTAACATTTTTGACACTTTTTTCGTGAAATGGTAGGGGTACTTATGTACCCCCTTACCATTTCACACAGGGGGGGGGCCGGGATCTGGGGTCACCTTGTTAAAGGGGGCTTCCAGATTCCGATAAGCCCCCCGCCCGCAGACCCCCACAACCACCGGCCAGGGTTGTGGGGATGAGGCCCTTGTCCTCATCAACATGGGGACAAGGTGTTTTGGGGGGCTACCCCAAAGCACCCTCCCAATGTTGAGGGCATGTGGCCTGGTACGGTTCAGGAGGGAGGGGGGGCCGCACTCTCGTCCCCCCCTCTCTTCCTGCGGCCTGCCAGGTTGCGTGCTCGGATAAGGGTCTGGTATGGATTTTTGGGGGGACCCCACGCCGTTTTTTTTTTTTTTTTTTTTTTTGGCGCGGGGTTCCCCTTAAAATCCATACCAGACCTGAAGGGTCTGGTATGGAATTTAGGGGGAACCCCACGTCATTTTTTTTTTTTAATTTTGGCCGGGGTTCCCCTTAATATCCATACCAGACCTGAAGGGCCTGGTATGGAATTTAGGGGGACTCCCACGTCATTTTTTTTTTTTAATTTTGGTTCGGGGTTCCCCTTTGGGGAATTCCCATGCCGTTTTTATCAATGAACTTCTATGTGTATTGTCGGCAATGCAATAGCCGCGGGTAGTTTTAAATGAGTTTTTTCCTTCAAAATGTCATTTTGCTGTCAGACTGTTCTAAACACAGGAAACATGCGCCCCTTTACAGGCACACTATAGACACCCCCCAGGTACGAAATTTAAAGGGATATTACACTTTTATTGATTGACTTTAAGCATTATTAAAATCACTGCTCCTGAAAAAACGGCCGTTTTTAAAACTTTTTTTTGCATTGATCCATGTCCCCTGGGGCAGGACCCAGGTCCCCAAACACTTTTTATGACAATAACTTGCATATTAGCCTTTAAAATTAGCACTTTTGATTTCTCCCATAGACTTTTAAAGGGTGTTCCGCGGCATTCGAATTTGCCGCGAACACCCCAAATTGTTCGCTGTTCGGTGAACTTGCGAACAGCCAATGTTCGAGTCGAACATGAGTTCGACTCGAACTCGAAGCTCATCCCTACTTGTCACCCCATGACCACACAGGACACGCGGTCACCACTGAAAACACTGTTCTACAAGCTGAAGCCTTACCACCGGTGATGTCTGCACAGGAGGCAGAGCTGTAAGCACTTACTACAGCATGTAAATGGGCAGAGGGAAAAAGAGCCAACATTCATATGGACTCAAGATATGCTTTCAGCATTGCCCATGATAATGGTGTTATCTACGACAGAGGATTCCTGTTGGCTGCAGGAACACCTGTGAAAAATTGATGCCTTGCTTCTCCCAACCCAAGTGACTATTCTGAGTAAAAGCACACGACAAAATGAACTCAAAGGAAGCTCGAGGCAATCATCTAGCCAATTCAGCTGCCAAACAGACAGCTGGTGGTCCACAGGAAGTGGACAGCAGGGTGGTAGAAGAAGACCACCCCGTGCTTACCTTACAGACTTTCCCAGTGGACAGAGTTTATCTAAAAGAACTACAGGAAACAACAAGTCCGGATAAGAAGGAAAGCTGGAAACGGAGAGGAGCAACTCTCAGAAATGGACTATTCGAGTGCAACAAGAAGCCTTGTCTACCCAGGAGTATGTACCCAGCCGTGGTGCAATGGGCACATGGAGCTGCCCACTTGACAAAGACTTTTATGAACTCTCTTATCAACAAGTGTTGCACCAAGAGTTACTCCACTGACCGACAACTTCTGCAGATAATGCATTATCTGCACCAAATGTAACCCAGGACGCACAGAAAAAAACACAGAAGAAGCACCTGGCAAAAGCCCTATACCCCATTCCAGAGGATGCAAATTGATCATTCTCAAGTGCCAAGAAGTGGCAGATTCGAAAACGCCCTAGTGGAAGTGGTCATGACTGCCAGGACCACAGCTAAGAAACTACTGAGTGAGATAGTATGTAGATTTGGGGTCCCAGAGGTGATATTGAGAGATCAGGGACCAGCCTTAACAGCAACCCTTACAAAAGATTTGGGCAGCACTGGGGGTTCAGTTGGCACTACACATTCCATACCACCCTCAAAGTAGCGGGAAGGTAGAAAGGATGAATGGGACACTAAAAACAGGATGTTAAAGATGGCCCAAGAGACTAACATGAGTTGGCCAGACAGTTAGCCCATTGCCCTGTTCAGTGTCAGACACACCCCCGTTGGAAACATGCCCTATCCCCTTATGAAATTTTGTTTGGTTCAGCTCCCAGACTTGATTGTTACTTTCCACAACAGTTACAGTTGCAGTCTGATGTGTTGACTAATTATGTAACCACTTTACCACGAGAATTAACCTGAATGCATGTCCAGGTGTTTTCTTCCATTCCAGATCCTGAATTAGATACAGGAACACACCAACTACTGCCTGGTGATCCTTGAGCCAAGTTATGATGGTCCATTCCAAGTTTTGCTGACCACAGCCACCTCAATCAAGTTGGCCAAGAAGAACACCTGAATGCACGCTTATCACTGCAGGAGAGCGTGTTTTGGGTGCTGCATATCCTTTTTCTGTTTGATCTAGAGGGAATCTGGATCAGTGAATGTGCCCTTGCAAAGGTCATTATGCCCCCCCCCCATATCCTAACCGAAGATACCCCTGATACATACACTGACCCAGCACACAGTCAGAGGAGGAAGCGAGCAGTTCTCTCCGGAAGCTTTGACCCTCATGTGTACATAGTTGCCATAGGGGTTACAAGGGGGGTCCCTGATTAATTTAAAGCCAGGGACCAGGTAAAAGCTGGTTTTGAGTCTTTGATCCCCATAACAACTGTCAACAAGAATGTAGATTGGATTAACTACATGTCATGGTTATGCAATAGAGTTTGTCAATCAACATACCTGTCTCCATGTGTTCATCTCTAGAGACCAGCTGACCCTCACCTGACTGCTTTTGTAACCTCTCCTCTAAGCATGGCTCCACCCCAGGCCCTATCAGGGAACCCTGTATTAACCTGTGCACTGCAAGCCAGCAGTGCTGATCAACCATCGTGTGTTAGCCTCTATGTGTACTTGCTGTGTTTCCTACATCTGATTCCTGTTACCGACCTTGGCTTGTCCCTTACTTTCCTTGTTGTTCCAGCCTGATGCCTCCTTCCTCTTCTCCTGTAGTCTACCGTGAGTGTGAGCTGTGAGACCCTGGGGGCCGCGACCTGAAGCCAGACTGCAGCGCAGTCCATCCTTACCATTAAAGGCTCTGGTGAACACCTGCTGGCTCTTAGACTCCGCGCTCTGGGGAATCTATGCTCTAGCTCCCAGTGGGATCTGTGTCAGTGATCCAGTAGACCTGCTTCCTGAACCTCCCAGGGTTCAATCCGCAGCAGTCAGCCGTAGGGTCCACTACCTTGCGGTGCACTCCTTATCCCAACGGTGTGCATCTGTCACCCAGCCTCTAGGTGACCTGACACTACACATATTATAACCAACAGAGATTTGTAAATTACACTAAAGATGCCCTCTAGGGAATTGCTGACCAGTTATCCCCCACTTCCTACATGACATTCCAGGACCGGATGGCCTTAGACATGGTGCTAGCTGGGAAAGGAGATGTTTTGTAAAATCATGGGAAAAAACGGGAACCTGTTGTACATACATTCCTGATAATAGTGGCCCAAATGGTAAGGTTACTTTAGCTATAAAGAAATTAGAAGATCTGTCATTGGAGTTGAAGAACTCAGGTATCACGGACCCATGGGATCAATAGCTGGATGAGTGGGTGGCAGAAGGTGCTCGTCCAGATACGGGTAAGGGTATTAATAATCCTGGTTCTTTTAGCCCTGATTGTATGCTGTATTCTACCTCTTGTAAAAAGTTAATGAACAAGGCTGTAGACAATAACACACCTACATTTCTCCACCAAGAAGAAGAGGACCCCCTTATGATGGATGGAAGATGACAAACCCTTGACTCCTCTACAGTCACTCCCTGTTCATAACCTCACAATCCTATAAGGTTTTAGGGATAGATAGCGCCTGACTGCACCTCTCCAGCTGTATCGAGGAGGGAAGTGAACAGTTGCTGCCCAATTCTATATACAGCCTAAAAGAGTTGCTGAGGAGAAGGGCCAGGCCAAAGTAGGACCTTTAGTATTAGGGTCAGAAAAGAGAAAATAGTCATTTTAGGGGGGGATTGTGAAGGAATGTGATGTAAATAATAATAATAATCTGAAAATGTCTATTTTCTTATGTGTATACATATTTTTCTCCTTACTCATTATATAAGTATACAGATTAGCTCTGTTCCTATATTTTCTCAAAATGGCGGGTACCCCTACATCCCACACATCAGAAGAACGCGGAACTGAAGATAAAACCAAGGACAGCCAAACCTCGTTATGAAGATTCTCCATCTTCTTTTCTATCTTAACCAATGAGATGTACCTATTAGACTAACATAGCAATGACGTATTTTTGTGTATAAAACATTAGCACCGCCTTGAATAAATTAGAAGTGTAAAAAGTAACGGTGCTGAGCGTGTCTCAGAGTGTTTACTTTTATATGCATGCATATCCACACTTTCCAATTAGAGACAGCAGCAGATAACCTTGGGCTCGATTGGAGCTCTTAATCATTTCCATAACAATGGTACTGAACCCAGTGAAGTGAGAGTATGTCCAGTGGGGAGATCCGCAGTACCAATGGACATAGACTTGCTGCAGTGTGCTACCCAGAGCAGTGGGGAGGCACAGCATAAATCCCAACTAGCCGCAGGGCTAAAGACTGGAAAGGATATGGGGACTATGCACGTGCCTGCTTTAATCCAGCAGATTGCTGGAGAAGTTAAACTAGGGGTGACCAAAACTGCCCTTGTACCATGTTCCCTAGTGATACGTGCTGCAGAGTTGCCCAGGTAAATTTCCAAGAAGCCCGCAGTGACGGAGCCGAGAGTTGCCCAGGTCAGCTATGGAGCTGCCCAAGTAGATAAGAGTGCCTCTTTACAGAGAGTGGGCGCTGTGAGGAGTCACTCAGGAGGTTGTGGTGGCTCATAGACAACCCACAAAAGCAGTAGCTATGTCTCCATGTAATGAGAATATTGATGGTCATGCCAACAATAGTGTTGGCAAATGTGATGTTATTGGTGATGATGACGTTGAAAAATGTGTTTCCTGTAATGTCATGACTGAGTCACACAGTGAGAGTGTGTGGGCGCAGCCCCACAACCCTAAGTGTAACACAGTGGGCAAGGGGTTAATTCAGCCTGCAAAAGCTGAGTGTGCAAAGCTGGATGTGTCCATAGCGCCACCAGAGAAAGGTGGTCAAAATGGTGTACTGCACCTGGCTTTAAGTGATGAAGCATCACCCCAATGCAACATTGGTAAAAGTATGGTGACATAAAATGATATGTATAGAAGTGACAAATGTGCAGTTGTGGCTATTGAATCCCAGATTCCTGTGCGGCCTTCTACAGCAGGTTATGCAACGCTGTGGAACACCCATGAGGGAACCACAATGGACTGGGACAGCTAGGCCAAACAATTGCTAGTCATGCTGGGTAAGGCTAGCTTAAGTAACAAGGGTGTGGACACAACTGCTATGCAAGACAGGGGGATCGCAGAGCGGCCAGTGGGTAAGGGCGCCTTGGTCCCTGCAAAGGTTGCTGCCCTCCAGTCTGAAGAAACAGTTCAGGGCAATGGTATCGCAGATGTGTTGTCCACAGCCCCGCAGCTAAATAATGTTGAGTGTCAAAGTGATAGTTTGACTTGAAATGACCTGCAGCGGCTCACTGACACTGGTGCAGCAGGGATAAGTGTGAGACATGTGTCTGACAGCGCTCCAGGGGAGCAACATGCTGTGATGATGGGTACCTCCAAGGAGGTGGAGGTAGCTTCAAATGTCTCACCCTCTCAACCTGCAGTGGATAAGCCCCTCCATGTCTTGGACAGGGGAAAAGACCCTAGAAAGGTCTGGCGTTTAGACATGGGATGTTTAGAGATGACAGAAACCTTATTGGAAATGCTAGAGTTTGTAAAAACGCACTTACTGTACACTTGGGTGTCTCCACCACAGTTGGACCAGGTGGTGATGCGTAGCACCAATGGGTGGAGCCAGGTGGTACAGGCGGTGCTGGGAAACCTTGACCAAGAGTGGAATTGGTGGGACCAATGGTTAACCATTTGCACAGGATCTCCAGATTCCCTGTGAGCGTACTTCCGGTTATTGATTGGTATGGAAGGCGCGCAGGAGAACTGTTTGAGATATCAGAGGTCTCTCCGCCTGATGTGGTGACTAGAAACATCACTGATGGTGTGGTCCGAGGTGCAGCTGAGCTGTGGTCAGTAGTGGGCGCAGATACTGCCTCACCCATTAGGCCTCATGAGAAGGAACGGCCCAGAATGGACTCAGCAGTAAGGAGATGCTTTCTGTCACTGGCCCAGAGGTACGAGTTAAGGTGCCCGGAGACACTGTGGGAGAAAATGCTAATATGTAATGTGTACACCTGGAACAAATGGTTTATGCTTGGGTCAGGGTAGTTTGTTAGAACAGGTACCCATGGAGTGTTGGACAACAGGTGAGGTGAAGCTATGCTATGGTCCCGTGGGATGTAGTCCCTCCTCAGGTCTGGTTCTAACAAACACTGTGTTAGAAAGCACTGATGACATTGAAAGCTGTGATTTTTTAAGGGTTCGTTCTGCAAACAATGATTTAGTTGCCGTGGGTAACAAAAGAAACTGTTTTGAACCTGAAATACCGATGGTGAAGGGTAAAACGGGTATTTGTAAGTTGAAAGGAGGGCTCAAGGAAGGGAGAGTTCCCCCAAGAAAAATGAATAAGCCCAGGGACCCCAAAAGAAGAGGAAGGCTGAGTATAGGAAAATATAGGACCCTGTTAAGATCCAGGGCGGGATGTTCCTGGAAGCGCACCCGAAAAAAGGGTTGGGCCTACGTGGCCAACAGCCAGCACAGAGGTGTCTCAACCATGATGATGGGTGCTGGTGTTCCTCCCTCCGGATCGAAACAAAGGGGGGGGGGGGGGATATGTGGCAGAGCGAGGCTCTGTCCCTATGAAATGGGAGGTAAAAGAGACACAGAGTTTGCATATCTGCGGACTGCAAGACTACAGAGTGTAGAGTTTAAATGGGGAAAACTGCTCGGTCAGTTTTCTTCAGGTTTTGCTAGTTCCGGATGGGATTCTGTAGTTTGGAGATCCCTGAGAGTCATGGGTGAGACGGGATCTCCAACCCTATGTCCGGGTCTTGAGGATAGCAAGCAGGGTGTGTGCCCAGCTGCACACAGCCCATATAACGAGGGGCTGGTGAGAGCAGAAGGTGGAAGGAAGGTGGAGTTGGAGCAGTGGCTCCTAGTGAGTGTCTGTGTCAAGACAAGCTGTGTGCATTGAGGAGCTTGAAGCCTGTGTGCGTTTAAGAAGCCCGAAGCTGTGTGCATCCAAGACTGTGGGCTGGGAATAGCTGGTGGCTTGAGGGACCAGTACCTGTAGCAGCAGTACTGTTGACGAGTAGCCAGGTGGGCTTGTATTTTCAGTTGTGTTTAAATTAAGTTTAAACCCCTGCCTGGGAATCCTGAGTGGACTTTTGATTAGTTTTTATCTTTTAATAAACGTGGGCTACCAGGCCCTTAACTGTAAACGCCTGTTTGATGTGGACTCACTACATGAAAATGCATCTACCACTGAGCTGAACAATCGCCCCATGCCACAGTATGTACTTAAGACCAAGTTGCGGCCTTGCAGATCTGAGCCATGGAGGCCTGGAGACGCACAGCCCAAGAAGCACTAACTGACCTGGTAGAGTGCACCTTAACTTGAAAAGGGGGAATCTTACCCCTTAAATCATAAGTTTGAATTATAACTTTCCGAATCCACTTAGCGACAGTGGATTTTGATGCTGCCTGTCCTTTCTTAGGACCTTCTGGCAGAATAAATAAGACATCAGTCTTACGAATCTGAGCAGATGCCTTTATATAGATTTTCACTGCTCTCACCACATCAAGACAATGTAGTGACTTTTTTTCCCTGGAACATGGTTTTGGAAAATAATGATGGCAGGACAATATCTTGGTTCAGGTGAAAACCTGAGACCACTTTTGGCAAAAAATCTGGACGAGGGCTTAACACCACCCTGTCCTCATGAATAATCAAATATGGCTCTTTACAAGAAAGAGCAGTCAATTCCGAAACCCTCCTTGCTGAGAATATAGCATGGATATGTAATTAGCGGACCTCCAGCTGTTGCAGAAGTCCCATGAGACATAGCAAGACTGACAACTACAAGCATGACCGCCAGAGACATGCTGGGACCTGTAGTTTTGCAACAGCTGGAGGTCTGCTAATTGCAAATCCCTGGGATATAGCAACCAAGAACATCAGCTTCCTTGTCAGAAGGACTAAGGGAATATGCTGTATTGGTTCAGATGCCTTTGTAACACTGCCAAAACTAAATTTAAGTCCCAAGGGCTCAAAGGTGATTTAACTGGTGGATTAATCTGTATCACCCCTGCATGAAACCCCGGACTAAAGAATGCGTAGCAAGTGGTCTTTGAAATAAGATCGATAAGGCTGAGACTTGGCTCTTAACCTCCCTGGCGGTATGATTATTTCGCATTTTAGGCGCTGAAAGCGGTACAATTATTTTGCATGGAAATTTGGCGTTTTATATTGTAGGTCTGTAATTCTTAACAATAACACACTTAAATCTGTCCAAACAAGAGTCTAGTAGATATCCCGGGTATGAGAAAGTTTGAAACACAAAAACATAAATTATAATATAATAAATAAAAATAAATAATTAAAAAAAAATAAAAATAAATAGTAATAAAATAAATTTCCCCACGATTCACTATCGCTCAATTCTGCAAGTGTTCTAATTTACTATTGCTGTTTTCTAGATGGTCTAAAGCCACTTTTGACGTAAAGGGACACTTTTTGGTTGCTATGGACAATCTCCAGTTTCCAAGCAGAAAGAACAGTATATATCACATAAAACTGCATGCAGGGCATGGGTCAAAGCACTGGGGACAAAAGGGATGTGAAATAATTTCATATAGTACTGTAATCTGTAAGATTACAGTACTGTATGTGTTATAATTTTGACATTTTTTTAAAATTTGCCGCCAGGCTCCGCCCCCGTGCGTCAAGACGCTCGCAGGGAACGGAGCCTGGCAAGGAGAGGCTTCGGACGAGGACAGAGCCCACGGACACTGCGGGGGACATCGCAGGATCCCGGGGACAAGGTAAGTAAAGCCACACCAGGATCCTGCGATGTAATCCCGAGTGTGGCTCGGGGTTACCGCTAATGGTCCTGATTTTTAACCCCGAGCCACACTCGGGAAAACCGCCAGGGAGGCTACTAGTACTCAAAGCCAATTTCATTACTATGCCTAATTGTAGAAAGGCAAGAATTCTGCCTATGATATATCTCCGAGGGTGCCAACGCTTGGATTCACACCAGGAAGCATAAGCCTTCCAGACTCTAATATATACAGTCAGGTCCATAAATATTGGGACATCGACACAATTCTAATCTTTTTGGCTCTATACACCACCACAATGGATTTGAAATGAAATGAACAAGATGTGCTTTAACTGCAGACTTTCAGCTTTAATTTGAGGGTATTTACATCCAAAACAGGTGAACGGTGTAGGAGTTACAACTGTTTGTATATGTGCCTCCCACTTTTTAAGGGACCAAAAGTAATGGGACGATTGTCTGCTCAGCTGTTCCATGGCCAGGTGTGTGTTATTCCCTCATTATCCCATTTACAAGAAGCAGATAAAAGGTCCAGAGTTCATTTCAAGTGTGCTATTTGCAATCTGTTGCTGTCAACTCTCAATATGAGATCCAAAGAGCTGTCACTATCAGTGAAGCAAGCCATCATTAGGCTGAAAAAAACAAAACAAACCCATCAGAGAGATAGCAAAAACATTAGGTGTGGCCAAATCAACTGTTTGGAACATCCTTAAAAAGAAAGAACACACCGGAGAGCTTAGCAACACCAAAAGAACCGGAAGACCACAGAAAACAACTGTGGGGGATGACCAAAGAATTCTTTCCCTGGTGAAGAAAACACCCTTCACAACAGTTGGCCAGATCAAAAACACTCTCCAGGAGGTAGGTGTATGTGTGTCAAAGTCAACAATCAAGAGAAGACTTCACCAGAGTGAATACAGAGGGTTTACCACAAGATGTAAACCATTGGTGAGCCTCAAAAACAGGAAGACCAGATTAGAGTTTGCCAAACAACATCTAAAAAAGTCTTCACAGTTCTGGAACAACATCCTATGGACAGAAGAGACCAACATCAACTTGTACCAGAGTGATGGGAAGAGAAGAGTATGGAGAAGGAAAGGAACTGCTCATGATCCAAAGCATACCACCTCATCAGTGAAGCATGATGGTGGTAGTGTCATGGCGTGGGCATGTATGGCTGCCAATGGAACTGGTTCTCTTGTATGTATTGATGATGTGACTGCTGATAAAAGCAGCAGGATGAATTCTGAAGTGTTTTGGGCAATATTATCTGCTCATATTCAGCAAAATGCTTCAGAACTCATTGGACGGCGCTTCACAGTGCAGATGGACAATGACCCAAAGCATACTGCGAAAGCAATCAAAGAGTTTTTTAAGGGAAAGAAGTGGAATGTTATGCAATGGCCAAGTCAATCACCTGACCTGAATCTGATTGAGCATATATTTCACTTGCTGAAGACAAAACTTAAGGCAAAATGCCCCAAGAACAAGCAGGAACTGAAGACAGTTGCAGTAGAGGCCTGGCAGAGCATCACCAGGGATGAAACCCAGCGTCTGGTGATGTCTATGCATTCCAGACTTCAGGCTCTAATTGACTGCAAAGGATTTGCAACCAAGTATTAAAAAGTGAAAGTTTGATGGATGATTGTTAATCTGTCCCATTACTTTTGGTCCCTTTAAAAAGAGGGAGACACATATACAAACTGTTATAATTCCTACACCGTTCACCTGATTTGGATGTAAATACCCTCAAATTAAAGCTGAAAGTCTGCAGTTAAAGCACATCTTGCTTGTTTAATTTCAAATCCATTGTGGTGGTGTATAGAGCTAAAAAGATTAGAATTGTGTCGATGTCCCAATATTTATGGACCTGACTGTAGCTCTGGACGCTGGCTTCCTTGCATTAAGCAAAGTAGAGATAACGGACCTGGAAAGCTCACGTTTCTTCCGAATGTGGGTTTCAATAGCCAGGCCCTTAAATTTAGCGTTTGTAAAGTAAGATGGAATATTGGCCCCTGTGAGAGCTGGCCTTAGTGGAAGGGACCGTGGATCCTCCACTGCCATCTTTAAAATTTCTACAACCTTCTGGGCCATGCTGGTGCTACCAGAATTACCGGCTTTCTTTCCAGCTTGATCCTGCAAAGAAGTTGAGGCAGCAACTGAATAGGGGGGAATGCATAGATCAGTGAGAACTGATCCCACAGGGTCACCAACGCATCTGTTCCACATGCGAGTGGATCCCTTGTCCCGGACACAAAATTGACTAACTTCATGTTGAATCTGGATGCTAAAAGATCTACGTCCGGAGGCCCCCATCTTTGGTAAATAGTCTGAAAAATGTTGGGGTGAAGAGACCATTGCCCTGGGAATAACAGCTGGCGACTTAAGTAGTCCGCCTATCAATTCTCTAATCGCGGAATGAAGACTGCCGATAGGCACGGAACATTCCTTTCTGCCCAAGTTAGAAAATTGTTCTGTCCACCAGATGTTATATATTGGTTATTTGTACCTGTGTTGTTAAATTGACACGCAAAATGTGTAATTTACTTAAGACAATCATATGTGGTGTGCAGGCTCCATCTAGCATTCCTTTTTGGTATTGCTGCAGTTCTGTTTAATTGTTTACTGTATGTGTAGTTGAGGAAGCTGTCAGCAAGCAGGGAATTCTGGGTAGAATCTTAACAGGAAGTGGACCATCCACCATTCTTTTCAACACATTGCAGGAAGCAAGTCATGTCTTTTTCAATCTATCGTCATCACCCCTTAGAGAACTTAAAAAGTAAGTTTTTATTATCTCATCTTGTACTGTACGCACTGCCCGAATCTCTAGGATGTTGATGGGCAAGGCTCTTTCGGTTTTTGACCACTGTCCCTGGATAGTCGTTTTCTCTAGTACTGCTCCCCAGCCTGAGAGACTGGCATCTGTCATTACTACTTTCTAGATAATTGGTCTGAAGGATTTTCCTTTCACCAGATCCTGGGTTAGTAACCACCAACTGAGGCTTTGGGACAGCCGCATTGGCAAGTCCAAAGCTTGGATCGTTTTGCTCCAAGCAGACAGGATACTGTTTTGCAACAGTCTGGAATGGAACTGGGCACAGGGAACTGTGAATGAAGCCACTATCTTTCCTAACAACCTCATGCAAAGGCGAATTGAGGGATTTCTTTTCGACCTGACCATTCGCACCAGCACTTGTATGGAGCTGATCTTTGCCGGAGGCAAAAAAAACACCTTTTTCTGGGCTGTGTCTATGATCAGGCACAAATCTTCCAGCTTTCTTAGCGGTCTTAAGGAAGACTTCTCTAGGTTGATAATCCAACCCAGACTTTCCAGGTAACTGGTTGTAATGCGTACACTTTGCTCCAATCGGGCCACTGACTGGTCTATTAACAATAGATCGTCTAAGTACGCCAAGACTGTTATGCCCTGTGCCCTTAACCTGGCTAGAGGTGGGGCCAATACTTTTGTGAACACCCGGGGTGCTGTAGCTAGCCCAAAGGGCAAGGCTACAAACTGAAAATGCTGCTGTTCTACTTCGAATCGCAGAAACCTTTGGTGAGCGGGAAATATAGGGACATGCATCCCTGATGTCGATGGACGCCAAAAGTTCTCTTCCCTGTAGGATAGAAACTACTGACCTGATTGACTCCATGCAAAAGGAGCGGATTTTAAGGAATTGATTTAGATTCCTTAGATCTAGAATGGTCTGACATCCCCATTTGGTTTTGGTACCGTAAACAGGTTTGAATAAAACCCCAAACCTTGCTCCTCTGTGGGGATCTGTATGATCACCCCCTGAGCCAATAATCAGTCTAATGCTTGAAACAGAGATTGCCTTTTCCCTTCCTCTTATATGAGAGCGTCTGTCTTTTAAAAGCCTCAGGTGAGCCTGATCTGGCATTTGTCAGCATTTTCCACCCCTCAGCGCGTGCGCAGTGTGCTCCACGAGGACGCTACATCCCGCATATGGCACCACCTGTTACTTAGACCACGCCCCTCTCTATTACCTGCCCCCTCCTTTAAAAAAAAAAAAATCTAGTTTGTGCGCGTGAACGGCATTTGGGTCTGCAAATGCATAAAAATCACAGAGGCAATCAAATACCTTCAAAAGAAAGCTCTATTTGTGGGAAAAAAAGGACGCAAATTTTGTTTGGGTACAGCATTGCCTGACCGCGCAATTACCAGTTAAAGCAGCACAGTGCCAAATTGTAAAAAATGCTCTGGTCATTGAGCAGTCAAATCCTCCGGGGCTGAAGTGGTTAAGTATAGCCAAAGCTATACTTCTTCTATGGATCACCGGACTGCAGTTAGTTCTGCACTCCTGAGACTTATTTTCAGCAGCACGCCGTCAGCTGACATCACATAACCGATCCAGTCTCTGAAAAGAATGCTGAGAACTGAATGATCAGCAGTCTGATTGCTCAGTTCTCAGTGCAGAGGCGGCGGGGGACAATTGCAACATCGGAATAATGCTGCATCCACCTAGGTGAGTATAATTTCTTTTTTTTTCTAAACCCTGAACTGCTCTTTTGAGTATGCCAATCATTCTGGATGACATTGTAGCTGCTATTAAATCCTTGGCCAATAACAAAACCCCCGGACCAGGCGGGCACACTGCAGAATTGTTAAAGCTAGCCCAGGGATATCTTTTTCCCACATTTTTACATGTCTGTGCAGGGATGTGGAGTGGGGGGGCCTTACCTCCCCCTGGGCTCCCAAGCTCATAATAAACTGCTGGCCAAAAAAGAGAAGATCCTACCCTTCTGGGGTTTTATAGACCGATCTCCCTTATAAATGTGGATGCCAAAATTCTTTCTAAAATAATAGCCACTTCTCTGGTGGCATTATTACCTACAATTATACATACAGTCCAGTCAAGTTTTGTCCCTGGGAGGTCTGCCACTCTAAATATTCGCAAGGTCCTTTTAGCTCTGGAACAAGCTAAAGCCCACCCTATCATAGAAGTGGCTGGTATTTTGCTTGAAGCAGAAAAAGCATTTGACAATATTAGTTTCGAATGGTTATACCTGATGATGGCAAAACTGGGATTTACAGGCCCAGTGTGGACATTTATTCAAAATATGTGTAGCCAGGTCCCAGGGCCCCTGAGGCCTAATGGTTACCTCCAGAGTTAGAGACAGCTTACATCCTTCTGTGTAAAGTGGGTTACTAGGCATTGTGGGTGTAGTGCACGATGAAATAGTGAGCAACAGACACTTTTTGAATGCAAAGAGATTTATTTTCTATTGCATAGAACTGGGGGAGAGAGGGTTAGGGCCAGGACACCCTTAAGTAGATGCAATGATAATCGGCAGACTCCGAGACTTCTATAGGTAGACAGTTATACAGATGAAGGACTCCAGCCAGACATGGCTTCTGTATAGGCAAGACTGCTGTCTCCTATGGCAATCTTGTAGCATTTACTAACGGTAGTTGTATTCAACTATTAACAACGCAAACTGTCCTCCGCTTACTCCACAATCACTCACTGTGGATCTTCACTCAATGAACTCCCAGTCTTTTGCTAGATTTCAGATCCAATAGCCACTGGTTTCCCTAAGCTCTTCCACTTTTATCACTCAGTATCTTCCTCAAGCGTCACCCCCGCTTCCCTTCTGGGTCCCAGGTTTGGCACTCACAGATACTCTTCAAGCATCATCCCTGCTGACCCACTAGGTCCCTGGCTTGGCACCCACTGATGCTCCGCAAGTGTCACCTCTGCTGTCCCGCTGAGTCCCTGGCTTGGCACTTGCTGAGGTTTTCCCACTTTGTCACTGTTCCCGGCTGGTGAGAATACTGCTCTGGTACTGCTTCAGCTTACTCTTAGTGGTCTCCGGTAACAAGGTGGATGGTCCCCAGTCAGGTGTCCCCGAGATAGGCCTCAGGCTTCCAGCCTAGCAGCCCGGGGCAGCATAACACACGTCCACCCAGACAGCTGTCCAGGTGGCACAGAAGCCCGATCACCTGACACCACCCAAATAAATAGGCTTTCCCAGCAGGCCAAGGGACCACAGAAAATCCCTGCACATTGGCTGAGACACCCTATCTATGCATGGCTGAGCTTGCAAAGCCCCTGTCTTATCTAATGCCACTAGAATAGTGCCACCCAGTGACAGAAGATATGGAGAAGAACAATTGGCCAAGGCAACTATTGCCTGGCAACTAAATTTGATAGCAATCATAGGCGTGCGCACAGGGTGTGCCAGGTGTGCCTGGGCACACCCTATTCACATCGTGTGGTGCATTTTTCCAATGTTTAGTCCCCTATTTCACCAAATAAAAAAAAAAATCTATTTTTTTCTCCTAAAAAAAATGTAAAAAATTATTGAAATTATATTGTAACTGCCTTACTGACACCACCAATATCTGCCCTTATGACACCATTCACTGCTCTACTTACACCCTTCGTGTATATACACATGCACACACATATGTTTGAGCTTTGGGGTGCACACCCTAATGCAATAGGTTGCGCACGCCTATGATAGCAATCCTGCCTAAATATCAGGGTGCTACATCTGTATAAATCTCCCTCAGCCTGCCTGGTGGTTTTGGGTCTCCTCTCTGCTTCTATACTTCTCACTAAGGGCATGACAAGGCTGCCCTCTTTCACCCCTATTACTCAATCTAGCCATTGAACCTCTTTCTAGGATTTTAACTGCACAATCCCAGCTAAGTGTCATGAGTGTGGTGATGCCTGCTTTTAGTTTTCACTTTGCTGACAAATTTTTTTTTTTCTTTCAATCTATTTGCTGACATACCTATTATACTGAATATTTTTTTTTCAGAATACTGTTCTTGTTTGGGCCTCTGAAATATTTTTTTATCAAAAGCCAAGTCCTTCCTCTCCACTCATTCAAGGCAAGGGCCTGGCCTGTTTCCTCCCCATTCAAATCACTTATCCACCATCTTACATACCTTGGTATCAGTCTTTTATTTCACTTGTACCTACAGGTAAGCCAAGGCTTAGCTGTAGCCACAGTGAATATATCCTAAACTTGCACTGCATAGGAGATATCCACACCGCATGCAGCCAGTGACTTCACTGACACCTGCGCTCTGAAGGGATGACATAACGGTGCCTTGCCTTCAGGCCTCAGTGCCGCGACCATGACTCTTGTGCGCATGCACAGGAGTGATGTAATCGCGGCTTGGCCAATCACGTGGCCAGAGCACGCAAACCCAGAAGAAAAACCAGGTGAAGATGGAAGCCCTGTCAGTGGTGACAGTACGCCACTGGAGGGCTTCAGCCTAAGGTAAGCATTTCATAATGTGCTAGTATGCGATGGATACTTGCACATTATGCTTTTATCTTGCAGGGTTTTTTTTATTTTAAAGGATGCAGTTTACTACTGCTTTAAGATCGCAAGGGAACCGTCCTTATTGCATATGCTGAAATACCCACCTCCATTCTCTAAAATTCTCCAAGAGGTATTGTTTGCCAGGTTGCTATATTGGATGCAGACAATTCCTTTATTGCTTAAATATGCTGATATTTCTCTTTTAAATAAGGCACTCCATAAATGTTTATGATAATGCAAGAGACAGCTCTTAAAAGTTATATCTCCCAAAGGGTGAAGGAGAGGCTAACTAACCCAATCTCAGATTTTATAATTTATCATGTCTATTACGCCATGGTCTTAACTGGCTTTTGGGGAACTCAATTTGGATATTGCCTTAGAACCAGCATCCATCTTCTTTTTAGAGATACCATGATAGACAGGTGGTAGATATGGAAACTGATGGGTCTACCATACACATCGTCATTCCTACCCATCCACAAAAACCTGCTAACGATGGTCACTTAAATACAGTAATAGCTTCTCCCCCAAACTTGCTGCAGGTATGGTCTATAGATTTTCCTGACACTGCTGTCGACCTTACTGAGAGGCTTCTGGAGGGGTATCGTTACACCTACAATAATACCATAAACAAAATCTGGAGACACACATTTTAAGATTGTTCATAGGGCCTATATTCTGTCAATGATTACTCCTGATAATCCTGTGTTGTCTTTTTTGTCCTTGGTGTGGCTCCCATCTCCCTACTATGGTCCACCGCCTCTGGGTCTGCACTGCCATTGCTGCTTTTTGGGATCTGCTACTGTACAATATTAATGGAGTCACGTCAATTACGCTTCCTAAAAACTAGCTTGGCATCAGCGGATGTGTTCCCCCATGCCTCCGCAATTTCATCCTCCTCTTCGTCGCCTCAACTCCCCCCCAATGCATGTTACTTTCTTTATTAGCAGCATTCAGGATTATCTTTATTGCCTGGACCTCGCCCTTAGTCGAAAAGGATCTGACAACTCCTAAGTATATTGAAAGATTAGATGTTGTAACTCAGAACTTAAGTCCTACAATTTTTTTTTTTTTTTTTCAAACTATGGAATTCATTCATGGTACACTCCTCCACTCTCAAAAATTAACCTTCTCATGAAACCATTCCAATTCACGGAATTATGTGCTAAAAAAAATCTCACCAACTCCTTGGGAAGGCTTAAAACGTTTTCTTTTTAGGTTAACAAATATTGATCCTGTTCCCTTAAAGCACATTATACAGCACATTGCTTGTGCTGTGTAACTTGGTTCCTTCTATCAATCACCTAAAAAAACCTGGCTGATCCTGCCTAGCTATGTCCTCCCCTTTTTAAACTGACCATGGTGTATCATGGCTGCTGAGCCCTGAGACCGTGGTCAGTTTACGTACCTCCGTCATCCACTCTCTCCTCTCCTTTGCCAGTGCCCACACCCTCCCCTCCTGTTGCTGAAATTTCATTTAATGTTTTAGCCCATCCTGTCTGTCCGTTGAATAAGCCTATGTGCCGGTGTTTTATTAAAATAAGTAGTTCTTTACCGTATCTCAGAGCGCCGATTGCCGCTCATGTGACCCTCCGCCTCTCTCCTCCCCTCCCAACTGACATCAGCGGGGAATCCTCTGCCCCACCTGCTGCAGCTGTCAGACGAGAGAGGCGGAGGGTCACGTGAGTGGTGCAATTAAAAATGCATTGATTACTGTGTACATGTGACTGGCAGTGAAGGGGTTAACCTCTAGGGGGCAGTGAAGGGGTTAAGTGTATCCTAGGGAGTGATTCTAACTGTGGGGAGGCGTGGCTATGTGTGACACAACTGGTCACCGCTCCCGATTACAGGGAGCTGTCATCAGTGTCCTGTCACTAAGCACCAGCATTTCCCCGTTCTTCCTCTCCATGAGACGATCGCGCGTATTATGTCCACAGGACACACACGCACACTCAAGGAGGTCGCGCGCCCACAAACCGCTTCTTAAAGGGCAACGTACAGGTACGTTAATCTGCCTGTACGTGCCCTTCTGCCGACGTATATATTGGCATGAGCCGGCCGACAAGCGGTTAACAACCACTTTAAAATAACAGAAATAACCTCACTAGACTTGCCTATTACTCTTTCTTAAGCTGGGTGCACATTGTTAAGCAAGTCTTTCTTAAATCACTGTGGTGGCACTGTGAAAAGGATTTTCTTCACCATTCTCAATTATGGAAAACTTATCG